>NC_085998.1:39914793-39937293 GCF_030014385.1 Trichomycterus rosablanca
AACACTTCCTGTTCATCACATCAAACACCGCCGGATATATCCCGGCTCTGTGATTGGCTAATAAAATGCGGTGTTTATTCACCCAGCAGGTATTTAAATATCAAATACTGACTATCAAAATAACACCGTCACATATAAACATTCATATAACCAGAAAGAATGAACATCAAAGCTTTACTGGATCAATCAATAATAATATCGTTACTACTGGCAACAGTGTGTGTATTACCATCGCTTTATCCTGGTCAGGGTCACAGTGGGGCTGATTCATTGGGTGAAAATCAGGAAACACCCTGGACGGGTTGCCAGTTCATTACAGGGCAACACACACATACACTCACACACACACACATATATACAGTGTATCACAAAAGTGAGTACACCCCTCACATTTCTGCAAATATTTCATTATATCTTTTCATGGAACAACACTATAGACATGAAACTTGGATATAACTTAGAGTAGTCAGTGTACAGCTTGTATAGCAGTGTAGATTTACTGTCTTCTGAAAATAACTCAACACACAGCCATTAATGTCTAAATGGCTGCAACATAAGTGAGTACACCCCACAGTGAACATGTCCAAATTGTGCCCAAAGTGTCAATATTTTGTGTGACCACCATTATTATCCAGCACTGCCTTAACCCTCCTGGGCATGGAATTCACCAGAGCTGCACAGGTTGCTACTGGAATCCTCTTCCACTCCTCCATGATGACATCACGGAGCTGGTGGATGTTAGACACCTTGAACTCCTCCACCTTCCACTTGAGGATGCGCCACAGGTGCTCAATTGGGTTTAGTCCATCACCTTTACCTTCAGCTTCCTCAGCAAGGCAGTTGTCATCTTGGAGGTTGTGTTTGGGGTCGTTATCCTGTTGGAAAACTGCCATGAGGCCCAGTTTTCGAAGGGAGGGGATCATGCTCTGTTTCAGAATGTCACAGTACATGTTGGAATTCATGTTTCCCTCAATGAACTGCAGCTCCCCAGTGCCAGCAACACTCATGCAGCCCAAGACCATGATGCTACCACCACCATGCTTGACTGTAGGCAAGATACAGTTGTCTTGGTACTTCTCACCAGGGCGCCGCCACACATGCTGGACACCATCTGAGCCAAACGAGTTTATCTTGGTCTCGTCAGACCACAGGACATTCCAGTAATCCATGTTCTTGGACTGCTTGTCTTCAGCAAACTGTTTGCTGGCTTTCTTGTGCGTCAGCTTCCTTCTGGGATGACGACCATGCAGACCGAGTTGATGCAGTGTGCGGCGTATGGTCTGAGCACTGACAGGCTGACCTCCCACGTCTTCAACCTCTGCAGCAATGCTGGCAGCACTCATGTGTCTATTTTTTAAAGCCAACCTCTGGATATGACGCCGAACACGTGGACTCGACTTCTTCGGTCGACCCTGGCGAAGCCTGTTCCGAGTGGAACCTGTCCTGGAAAACCGCTGTATGACCTTGGGCACCATGCTGTAGCTCAGTTTCAGGGTGTTAGCAATCTTCTTATAGCCCAGGCCATCTTTGTGGAGAGCAACAATTCTATTTCTCACATCCTCAGAGAGTTCTTTGCCATGAGGTGCCATGTTGAATATCCAGTGGCCAGTATGAGAGAATTGTACCCAAAACACCAAATTTAACAGCCCTGCTCCCCATTTACACCTGGGACCTTGACACATGACACCAGGGAGGGACAACGACACATTTGGGCACAATTTGGACATGTTCACTGTGGGGTGTACTCACTTATGTTGCAGCTATTTAGACATTAATGGCTGTGTGTTGAGTTATTTTCAGAAGACAGTAAATCTACACTGCTATACAAGCTGTACACTGACTACTCTAAGTTATATCCAAGTTTCATGTCTATAGTGTTGTCCCATGAAAAGATATAATGAAATATTTGCAGAAATGTGAGGGGTGTACTCACTTTTGATAGATGTGTATGTAAGTGTGTGTGTGTGTGTATGTGTGAGTGTGTGTGTGTATGTGTGTGTGTGTATGTGTGAGTGTGTGCATGTGTGTGTGTGTATATGATGTGTGTGTGTGTGTGTTTAGGTGTGTGTGTGTATATGATGTGTGTGTGTTTAGGTGTGTGTGTGTATATGATGTGTGTGTGTTTAGGTGTGTGTGTGTATATGATGTGTGTGTGTGTGTGTGTATGTGTGTGTGTGTGTGTATATGATGTGTGTGTGTGTGTGTGTGTGTGTGTGTGTGTGTGTTTAGGTGTGTGTGTGTATATGATGTGTGTGTGTGTGTGTGTGTATGTGTGAGTGTGTGTGTGTGTGTGTGTGTGTGTGTGTGTGTATATGATGTGTGTGTGTGTGTGTGTGTGTGTGTGTGTGTTTAGGTGTGTGTGTGTATATGATGTGTGTGTGTGTGTTTAGGTGTGTGTGTGTATATGATGTGTGTGTGTGTGTTTAGGTGTGTGTGTGTATATGATGTGTGTGTGTTTAGGTGTGTGTGTGTGTATATGATGTGTGTGTGTGTGTGTGTGCGCTCCTGTATTTAAGTCTTTAATTGCTGTAATTAAAGCTCTGGTCTGTGATTGTGGTTATTAGCTCCTGGTTAATAAGGATGCTGTGGCGGATGTGTAAGCTTTACCTGACGGGGGGGACAGAGGGGTGCGTGTGAGTGAGTGTGTGTGTGTGTGTGTGTAGATTTTAATTGTTATATTTTCAGAACTCAGGACTTGTTGTACAGGATTGTAGAGCCGTGTTTACACTCCACATCTGAACACACGTACACCATCATACTGCTCCTCCTGAGGGGGTTTGAACACACGCACTTCTGATTCACACCCGAGTCCATGTGGGCTGTGAACACGGGACGTTCGGCTACACGCAATAGTGGGTCTCAGTGTTGGGCGTGGTCCGGGGGGTTCATCACTGGATCTGTGTGTGCAGAGTTGGATTAATGTACTGGTCTGAACTGGTCAGGATACTAGTCGTGTGGACTGGTTACACTGGTGGTGGTGGGTGGGTGTGGGGTGGTTAAGATCAGCAGATCTCATACACACTGGTTAAACTGGTCGACTTTATACTGGTGGTTTATAAAGCCACAGTGGTTGTACTGGTAGAGGAGGAATCGCTCAGCAACATGCTTCCTCAGGTTTCCTCCCACATGCAGAATCATGCAGAAGGTAGATTGGCAGTTACTGAGTTATTACCATTATTACCAGTTTGTTCAGCTCTCGGAGGCATGCCGCTAGGTGTGTTGGCTCCAGTCGATGTGTAGATCTCCTGGATGTTTCCATGCTGAGAGAACACCGTCTGGACTATATTGTTACTGGTTTTTGGCATGCTTCCGTATTTAGGGGTCATGAACTGAACTGAACACTGGTCCAGTTCTGATTACCAGTGAGTGTACTGGTCATTCTGGATATACCACGACTGCATGTGTACAGCAGAACAGACTGAAGAAGAGATGAACTCGGGTCTGTCGGGGTTTAATGGAGCGAGTGGAAGAACAAGTTCCTTCAGTCATGTTCTGAAGTAATGATGATAACGAAGGTGCTGCAGGTGAGAGTTGAACAAACCAGAACTTCCAGTTTGACGGTGTTACTGGTTATAACTGCTGATGCTGAAAGGTTCTGATGGAGTTTATACGGGCGGCTTACACTAAATCTTAAATCTGATCAATCCCACGTGGTCTGATGTCAGGGGCCGTGTGTACACGCTCTTCCACACACAGAGTCAGCCAGCCGCTTCACCTCCGCCACTCGTATTCACCGCTCAGAACCTCATGATTTACTGGTGACAGAGCCACCGACTGTAGTTTAGTTTCAATCCGAGCTGCGATTCCCGGCGTCAGGAGGCAGCAGAACGAGTTCATCAAGCTTTAACTTTATTTACGTTATTAGTGAAGTGATGTGGTGATTAACCAATAGGAATCGAGCGTTACGCAGAGCTGTGAGCTTTATCTCCACTAGCACACCAGATTCTGAACTCCTCGGTTTGAAACCGGTCGGCTGGGCGCCATCTAGCGGGCATAATCGGCAGTGCCTGAGGCAGACACGGTTCTGCTAGGGCGGGATGGCCGGACTATGTGGGCGGGGTCTTCAAACGCTGTGTAAGGACCCTGATTGGCAGATAGAGGCGCCTGGGTGTAAAAGGGTTCCGCTAAGGGCCGCGCGTGGGTCGGAGGAGGCGTGGGCAGCAATATACCCTCTTCACCTACAATCAGGGATCCACCAGCAGGGGGAGACAAACTGGTTACGATGAACTGGGAGGAAAAGGGAGAGAAACACATGAATAAAATAGAAACATAAATAAAAAACAAACCCGTTCAGGAAAAGGAAACGAACTGAGATAAGACTGAACATCCTGTAAGATAAGATAAGAGAAGAGAAGATAAGAGAAGAGAAGAGAAGAGAAGAGAAGAGAAGAGAAGAGAAGAGAAGAGAAGAGAAGAGAAGAGAATCCTTTATTAGTCCCACAGTGGGTAAATTCACATTGTTGCAGCAGCAAAGGGACAGTACAGCACTCAGTACAAAAAATAGACAATAAAAATAAAAAGTAGTACAATGTATAACAATAATAATAAAAAGTCAGAAGAAAACTGATTAATATAAAAAAAAATAATTACACATGGGGAAGAAATTGCACATTTTTATGAATAATAATTTAAAGTGTGTGTGTGATCTGCCTGGAGCAGTGCTGGTTGTATAATCTAACAGCAGCAGGAAGGAAGGACCTGCGGTACCGATCTTTCCCACATTTGGGGTGAAGCAGCCTGTCACTGAAGGAGCTGCCCAGTGCTGCCAGAGTCTCATGCATGGGGTGGGAGTCGTTCTCCAGCATGGATGCCAGCTTGTCTAACATCCTTCTGTCTCCCACCACCTGCACTGGGTCTAAGGGGCTCCCCAGGACAGAGCCGGCCCTCTTAATGAGTTTGTTCAGTCTCTTCCTGTCCGCTGTAGAGATGCTGCTGCCCCAACATACCACTCCATAAAAGATGGCTGATGCCACCACTGTATCAAAGAAAGTCCTCAGGAGTCCCCCCCCCCCGCACTCCAAATGACCGCAGTCTCCTGAGTAGGTAGAGTCTGCTCTGACCTTTTTTATAAAGTGCGTTAGTGTTAACTGACCAGTCCAGTTTGTTGTTGAGGTGAACACTCGGGTACTTATAAGAGTCCACTCTCTCAATGTCCATTCCCTGGATGTTCACCGGTGGCAAGGTGGGTCTGCACCTGCGGAAATCCACCACCAGTTCTTTGGTCTTCCCCACGTTTAACTGGAGGTGGTTCTGCAGACACCAGTCCATGAAGTCCTGGATCAGTCCTCTGTACTCGCCGTCCTCGTCATTATTTATGAGTCCGACAAGTAAAACACTGAATTAGTTCCAAATCAGCCCAGAAACACCAACACGTCTGTAATTAAGAAGGTGTTGTTAATGATCCGGCCGGTGTTTTACAGCCCGGCTCAGACGCTGCGTCTCTGTTTCCTGCTTTTATCTGAGATGTTCAGATCTGTTATCAGTCCGGGTTTCACTTCCTGTTAGGATCGGATCTCCTCCGCTCTGCTATTGTCTGATCCGTCTTACAAACAGAGGAACCACCAACAAGGTCTGGAACAACAGAGTGGAGGCCACGCCCGTCTGTGAGCGGGGTTATTTATCGTTTCCCTCACACAGACGCCTGTACGGGGGGGGGGTATGAACCCAGGGCGACTCCGGGGCCGATGAGGAGATAAAGCAAAGCCTCTCCGTTAAATAAAGCTTCTCGGTAAACGTCCGGAGAGGCTCATAACATTCCCACACTGACCATCGCCGCGGGACGAGACCCAACACGCTCCTGTCAGGAGCTCGTCTTTAATCTGAGAGTCACAGCTGCACTTTGAAGCTCTGAGGGGGGCGAGAAGATCCGAAATGTACACACCTACACCTACAGATCCTTTGCTCACCTTCAAAGGAACCGTCACTACAGCGCTGTTATTAATGCTTCGTAACGGTCCATTTTCTCCCTGTTTAGTCGTAGCCGGTTCCTCTTCCTCTGCTGGAGACCCCGATGGCGTACGAGGGGGGTATATTCTCCTGACACGCCCTCCCCCCCACGCACCGAGCCCTTCTTATCCCCCCGTACTTCGGTGGATCGGTGCGTGAGGTCGGTCTCACACACGGAGAGTCACGCGCCGATCTCCACGTTCCTCCACTTCTGTACAGGCGCCTCGGCCTACTAACCGGGGTCCTCACACGGCCTCAGAGGCCCCGCCCACTCTTTAGTCCCGTCTTTTCCCACCCAGCCGACCGAGATTCAAACTCCGAGAGTCCAGATGGTTTGTAACCCGGTTAAGCACTAGTTAAGGGTTTCTGGTGGTGACCCAGTTTACAGGTGAAGACTCTGTGTGAGTTATTTACTGGTGAGTGACTCCTCATTACCAGTCATTACTGGGAGACACTTATAAACGATTATAAACGATTACCTGCATTTACGTAAATGATTCCAGTTTCTGATCAGTTGAACATGAAACACACTCATCTGCACTTATTTAGTCATGTCCAGTTCCCCGTCATGAATCCACTCCTGCTCATACGAGCCCTGATCTGATCTGAGACGCGGATCACCACACACGTCCAATCTGATGCCACTTCTCATCACCTGCCAGTTCTGTGTTCCCACAGAGAGCCGTATGGCGTACAGAGAGCCGCACTCTGTGCTGAGTGAGCACCTGATTGTAGATCGTGCTCCTTATATGAGCGTTTCTCTGTGTTATATGAAGCTCGTATTTAGCGTATAGATACATATAGAAAATCCAGCACCGAAAAGCTGCACCAGAGGAGCGGAGAGAACGTTTATACCAGTAACATATCATTCAGAGCAAATTCACCACTGAAAATCCAGTTTGCTTTACTGGAATTTACTGGAATTTACTGGTACTTGCCTCTTTACAGATCTGTTTACTGGAGTCTTGCTGCACTTCCACATACAGTGTATCACAAAAGTGAGTACACCCCTCACATTTCTGCAGATATTTAAGTATATCTTTTCATGGGACAACACTGACAAAATGACACTTTGACACAATGAAAAGTAGTCTGTGTGCAGCTTATATAACAGTGTAAATTTATTCTTCCCTCAAAATAACTCAATATACAGCCATTAATGTCTAAACCACCGGCAACAAAAGTGAGTACACCCCTAAGAGACTACACCCCTAAATGTCCAAATTGAGCACTGCTTGTCATTTTCCCTCCAAAATGTCATGTGATTTGTTAGTGTTACTAGGTCTCAGGTGTGCATAGGGAGCAGGTGTGTTCAATTTAGTAGTACAGCTCTCACACTCTCTCATACTGGTCACTGAAAGTTCCAACATGGCACCTCATGGCAAAGAACTCTCTGAGGATCTTAAAAGACGAATTGTTGCGCTACATGAAGATGGCCAAGGCTACAAGAAGATTGCCAACACCCTGAAACTGAGCTGCAGCACAGTGGCCAAGATCATCCAGCGTTTTAAAAGAGCAGGGTCCACTCAGAACAGACCTCGCGTTGGTCGTCCAAAGAAGCTGAGTGCACGTGCTCAGCGTCACATCCAACTGCTGTCTTTGAAAGATAGGCGCAGGAGTGCTGTCAGCATTGCTGCAGAGATTGAAAAGGTGGGGGGTCAGCCTGTCAGTGCTCAGACCATACGCCGCACACTACATCAAATTGGTCTGCATGGCTGTCACCCCAGAAGGAAGCCTCTTCTGAAGTCTCTACACAAGAAAGCCCGCAAACAGTTTGCTGAAGACATGTCAACAAAGGACATGGATTACTGGAACCATGTCCTATGGTCTGATGAGACCAAGATTAATTTGTTTGGTTCAGATGGTCTCAAGCATGTGTGGCGGCAATCAGGTGAGGAGTACAAAGATAAGTGTGTCATGCCTACAGTCAAGCATGGTGGTGGGAATGCCATGGTCTGGGGCTGCGTGAGTGCAGCAGGTGTTGGGGAGTTACATTTCATTGAGGGACACACGAACTCCAATATGTACTGTGAAATACTGAAGCAGAGCATGTTCCCTTCCCTCCGGAAACTGGGTCGCAGGGCAGTGTTCCAGCATGATAATGACCCCAAACACACCTCTAAGACGACCACTGCTGTATTGAAGAGGCTGAGGGTAAAGGTGATGGACTGGCCAAGCATGTCTCCAGACCTAAACCCAATAGAACATCTTTGGGGCATCCTCAAGCGGAAGGTGGAGGAGCGCAAAGTCTCGAATATCCGCCAGCTCCGTGATGTCGTCATGGAGGAGTGGAAAAGCATTCCAGTGGCAACCTGTGAAGCTCTGGTAAACTCCATGCCCAGGAGAGTTAAGGCAGTTCTGGGAAATAATGGTGGCCACACAAAATATTGACACTTCAGGAACTTTCACTAAGGGGTGCACTCACTTTTGTTGCCGGTGGTTTAGACATTAATGGCTGTATATTGAGTTATTTTGAGGGAAGAATAAATTTACACTGTTATATAAGCTGCACACAGACTACTTTTCATTGTGTCAAAGTGTCATTTTGTCAGTGTTGTCCCATGAAAAGATATACTTAAATATCTGCAGAAATGTGAGGGGTGTACTCACTTTTGTGATACACTGTAGCAACTGTGAGATTTTAAGGGTTAGGGGTCTTGCTCAGGGGTCCAACAGGAGCACCTTGGTAATGCTGGGACTTGAACTGACAATCTTCTGATCACTTGTCCAGTACCTTAACTCCTGTACGTGGACGTCCCTCCTAATTAGAGTTCAGGTGTCACGGCCACACCCACTGTTATGTGAAATAAACAATATACAGGCAACACTTTAGGGAAGGACGCCTGACCTGTTCTGACAGGACTGTACCTGGAGCACACTGTCAGACTTGATGGCTTTTAAACAAAGGAGCTCCAGCCTGATCTAACAAAGACTGCTTGGACTAAGTAGGCACAAATTCCCACAGACACACTCGGATTTTGTAGAAAACCTTCACGAACTAGTGGAGGCTCTATAATAGTTATATTTGGGAAGGACGGCACGTCCACGATAATGCTGATGGTTCAGTGATGGTTTGACCATCCTGCTCATGGTCAGCTCATGCTCAGGTGTCCTCACACAGATGTTCTCCGACAGCTGTATTATTGTTATTATTGATATTTAAGTTATTTATGATATAAAATAAAAAGTAAACCTGTAACCCTATAAACCCGAGTCCGTGCAGGGCGTCGCAGGTATCAGGAGCTCGGGTTCGATCAGCGCTTCATTCCCCCGGTACAGCTCCGCTCAGGGCGTCGTCCTTCACCCAGGCTCCGTGACCTGGTGCACTTTGACCCCGGCGTGTGTGTGTGTGTGTTTACTGTAGCTGATCGCTGGTTTATTTGTAGGTTTGCGTTTAGCCGCCACGTGCGCGTTCCTGTTTGCCCAGGTTTAGCCGCTCGTATCTGAGCCGCGGATAAACGGCACGTCGAGTCGTGGAGTCGGATTAAAGATTAACCGGGTCGATACGCCCGGCCCGCTCTACACACCAGATCAAACGGCCCAGTTACTCAATCCCGGGGCGTAGACCCGATGACCTGCAGGGTTTAACGTTATAATGATCCTACACACACCTGACTGGGTCTACAAAGTCCTGAGGAGGAAACACGGGCGGGGCAGTAACGCTGCATGTCGTATATTAGTGTAGTATTCATCACCAGTGTGTAGCATAACCAAATCTGTGTGTGTGTGTGTGTGTGAGTGTGTCTGACTGTGTGTGTGTGTGTTTGTTTGTGTGTTTGTGTATGTGTGTTTATGTGTGTGTGTGTGTGTGTGTGTGAATGAGTGTGTGTATGTCTATTTGGGTGTGTGTGTGAGTGTGTGTGTTTGGGTGTGTGTGTGTGTGAGTGTGTGTGTGTGTGTTTGGGTGTGTTTGTGTGTGAGTGTGTGTGTGTTTGTGTAAGTGTGTGTGTGTGTGTGTGTGTATGTGTTTGTGTAAGTGTGTGTTTGTGTAAGTGTGTGTGTGAGTGTGTGTGTTAGGTGTGTTTGTGTAAGTGTGTGTGAGTGTGTGTGTGTAAGTGTGACTGTCTGACTGTCTGACTGTGTGTGTTTGTGTGTTTGTGTAAGTGTGTGTGTGTGTGTGTGTGTTTGTGTGTGTGTGTTTGGGTGTGTTTGTGTGTGTGTAAGTGTGACTGACTGTGTGTGTTTGTGTGTTTGTGTGTTTGTGTGTGTTTATATGTGTGTTTATATGTGTGTGTGTGTTTGTTTGTGTGTTTGTGTATGTGTGTTTATGTGTGTGTGTGTGTGTGTGTGTGAATGAGTGTGTGTATGTCTATTTGGGTGTGTGTGTGAGTGTGTGTGTTTGGGTGTGTGTGTGTGTGAGTGTGTGTGTGTGTGTTTGGGTGTGTTTGTGTGTGAGTGTGTGTGTGTTTGTGTAAGTGTGTGTGTGTGTGTGTGTGTATGTGTTTGTGTAAGTGTGTGTATGTGTTTGTGTAAGTGTGTGTGTGAGTGTGTGTGTGTGTGTGTTAGGTGTGTTTGTGTAAGTGTGTGTGAGTGTGTGTGTGTAAGTGTGACTGTCTGACTGTCTGACTGTGTGTGTTTGTGTGTTTGTGTAAGTGTGTGTGTGTGTGTGTGTGTTTGTGTGTGTGTGTTTGGGTGTGTTTGTGTGTGTGTAAGTGTGACTGACTGTGTGTGTTTGTGTGTTTGTGTGTTTGTGTGTGTTTATATGTGTGTTTATATGTGTGTGTGTGTGTGTGTGACTGACTGTGTGTGTATGTGTTTGTGTAAGTGTGTGTGTGTGTATGTGTTTGTGTAAGTGTGTGTGTGTGTGTGTGTGTGTATGTGTTTGTGTAAGTGTGTGTGTGTGTGTATGTGTTTGTGTAAGTGTGTGTGTGTGTGTGTGTGTTTGTGTAAGTGTGTGTGTGTGTGTGTGTGTGTATGTGTACACGCATAAGTACAGGAGGGACCTGTATTTAGGCGCTTTGTCCTGGTCAGGGTCACAGTGGGTTTGATTCATTGGGCTGGACAGGGCCTTGCTTAGAGGCCTAACAGTGGCAACTTGGCAGTGGTGGGGCTTAAACCAGCAACCTTCTGATTACTAGTCCAGTACCTTAATGACTGAGCTAGCACTGAATGAATGAATGTAGTTAGTCCGGGAGCCAGTTGTTGTCTGTGTAGACGCCCGACCGGTCGATAGCAGAGCTGAGATTGGAACTTGTATTTTATACCTGATTTAATTATATATGAATAAAGTTTTATTTGTTATATTTTTTAAGCAGTTAAAGGTGATTTAGTGTTTTGGGTCGGGTTTGGGCTCCGTGGTTCCTCACACCTCATCAGTTGGGGTCTGGTTTTGTTCCCCAGGTTTTTATAGTTTCCTCACTGGGCTGTAATTCCTGTTCAGAACATTCCTCTGGGCCCCGGCCCTTATTTATGCAGCCGGTGACCCCCCACACACACCCCTCATGAGTGTGTGTGTGTGTGTGTGTGAGTGTGCGTGTGTGTGTATGTGTTTGTGTAAGTGTGTGTGTGTGTGTGTGTGTATGTGTTTGTGTAAGTGTGTGAGTGTGTGTGTGTGTGTGTGTGTGTGTGTGTCACACAGGCCATGAACTTGGCTCCATGCAGCTGTTTTGGGGGTGAAGTGTGTGTGGCGTGTGTGTGTGAGTTTGAGTTGAGTGTGGTGTGTGTGTGTGTGGGGGGTGTGGAAGGTGTGGGGACAGAGTGGGGGGGGGGCACTACAGAGCTCCTTGGTTGGAGGGGGTGAAGGTTAAACTTTAATTACTGTTTCCTGGAACACACCTGTGAGGGGCCTGAAATGACGTGTGTGTGTGTGTGAGTGTGTGTGTGTGTGCGTGTGTGTGAGTGTGTGTGTGTGTGCGTGTGCGTGTGTGTGAGTGTGTGTGTGTGCGTGTGTGTGTGTGTGTGTATGTTTGCTTCTCTCAAACCACCGTGGAACCGGTTCTGTTCCAGTTCCTGAACTGAATGTGAAACCATTTGGTGCATTTTTACCAAAAATGAATCGGTTCAGTACCAAAGAACAGCAGGTTCTTCAGCAGGAACCGTGACTGAGTACACAGAGGAACCAGAACCAGCAGTCGATCCATCCTGGTATTGTAGATAATAACACACGTCTGTAACAGCAGCACAAATCCCCACAGATCATCTCCGCGCTCCACCAGCTTCTTTCTACAGTTTAATTGGGCCGTGTGTTGTGCAGCGCCCCCTGTTGATGTTATCCGATTAAAACTAATGCAGACGCAAACACAGGGCAGTTCCGAACCAGTTCAGGATCCAGAGGTAGATTACGCTGGAGCTCGGAACATCACCTCTGCTTTGTGTTTGGATGACGATGAAGATGAAGATGAAGATGATGATGATGATGATGATGATGATGATGATGATGATGATGATGATGATGGTGTGTGCGTGTGTGTGTGTGTGTGCAGAACGGCAGTGCTGCTGTATGGGGGGAGGAATCTGATGGGAACAGAGCCAGAGGAGAAGCTTCCAGAGATTTCGCCAAGGTGAGAACAGATACACCAAACACACCGGGATCATGAGTACAATCATCAGCTCACATTTAAATACTGATCCTAATAATATATTATTATTATTATTATTATTATTTTTATTATATTTATTGTTATTATTATTATTATTATTGTATTTACTATTGTTATTATTATTATATTTATTATTATTATATTTATTATTTATATTAGTATTATATTTATTATTTATACTATTATATTATTATTATTATTATTATTGTATTATTATTAATATTATTAATATTATTATTATATTTATTATTTATATTATTATGATATTTGTCATTATTATTATTATTATTATTATTATATTTATTATTAGTATTATTATTATATTTATTATTTATATTATTATTATATATTATTATTATTAGTATATGTATATGTATTGTTATTATAATTATTATTATTATTTATATTATTATTATATTATTATTATTATTATTGGTATATGTGTATGTATTGTTATTATTATTATTATTATTTTTTATTATTATTGTTATTTATTATTATTATTATATATTATTATTAGTAGTATATGTATATGTATTATTATTATTATTTTTTTATTATTATTATTGTTATATTTATTATTATTATTATATATTATTATTATTAGTATGTATTGTTATTGTTTTTTTTTTTTTTATTATTATTATTATTATTGCTAATTTATTATTATTATTATATATTATTATTAGTAGTATATGTATATGTATTGTTATTATTATTATTATTTATATTATTATTATATATTATTATTAGTAGTATATGTATATGTATTGTTATTATTATTATTATTATTATTTATATTATTATTATATTATTATTATTATATTATTATTAGTAGTAGTAGTAGTATATGTATTGTTATTCTTATTATTATTTTTTATTATTATTATTATTGTTATATTTATTATTATTATTATATATTATTAGTAGTAGTTTATGTATATGTATTGTTATTATAATAATTATTATTATTTATATTAATATTATATTATTATTAGTAGTAGTATATGTATTGTTATTATTATTATTATTATTTTATTATTATTATTATTGTTATATTTATTATTATTATTATATATTATTATTATTAGTATATGTTTATGTATTGTTATTGTTATTATTATTATTATTATTTATATTATTATTATATTATTACTATTATTATTAGATGATGTGAAGTATGCTGTCGGTTGATCATTTCCTCTCTCTCTGTGTATCTCAGTTGTACGAGTTGGATGGTGACCCGAACAGGAAGGACTTTCTGGACGATCTGTTTACGTTCATGCAGAAGAGAGGTGAGATACACGAGCTCCACACTCCTCGCATTCCTGTAGGTGGATTTGCTCTCTGATGAAGAGCTCGGGTCTGTTGGGGAGGTCCGTCTGGTTGGTTCAGCTCTTTCATCTCCATCACTCACTGTTATTTAGTTTGGTTTGGGTGGAAGCTCCACCATGTTCCTCTGATGTTCCTCTGATGTTCCTCTGGACTTTAACTGACCGGAGCTTTTGTCAGTCAGTGTGTGCTGATTATTACTGATCATTACCACTTTATCCTGATCCGGGTCGCGGTGGGTCAGGTTTCCTTGGCGCAGTGCAGTAACACACACCGGACAGGACACCAATCCACTGTGAAGCCTCAACCCCAACCCCCCACCCCCCCCCCAATCGCGTTAAGATCCGGGTTGGAATGTAATCAGTGCTATCAGCCGGTCAGGCATCTACACAGGCATGTACGGTAGCTCTGTAATGGCTTTGCACTCAGTCTCAACTTTTCCTACCTTTCAATCAGTGTTTGCAGGATGGAGCGGTTAACCACTGCGTTAGTATGATGAACGTGTGTGTGTGTGTGTGTGTGTGTGTGTGTGTGTGTGAGTGTGTGTGTGTGAGTGTGTGTGTGTGTGTGTGTGTGTGTGAGTGTGTGTGTGTGAGTGTGTGTGTGTGTGAGCCTGTGCTGTCCAAACACACCGGCGGGAGATAAACAGCAGCACAAATATCATTAATGAGTGTACAAATATTGAAATAAGCAAATCATGCACACACACACACACACACACTCACACACACACACACACACATACACACACACACACACTCCTGTATCCTCACTGTTCACCTCCCGTAACACAGCGGGACGCATCGGGATCCCCCCGTGTGTGCACCACACTCTCTCACACACACACACACACTCTCTCACACACACTCTCTCACACACACACACACACACTCACACACACTCACACACACACACTCTCTCACACACACACAAACACACACACTTTCTGCGGAAAGAAAGAAGAGAAAAACACACACAGACACATGGAGAACATGCAAAACTCCACACAAAAAGGGGAGTCGAACCCAAGACCTTCTTACTGTGAGGCGACAGCACTGCCCACTACCCACCGCACCACAGTTCCATTCCAGTGTTTTTAGTGCTGTGATTGTGTGATCAGACCCACATGACGTGACCCGTGTAACCTACACATCACACTGATTTAACCTACAGACACCGTACAGCTCAGACTGAAGGATCCCTGTAACCGGGCGTGGCGACCCTCGTCACCCCGGCGCCGGGTGAAGCCACACATCTGCAAAAATGAAAAATGAGCCAATTTGCTTAACCAGTGTGGAGCGACACCGCGGCCCAAAACCACAAACAAACCAGGTAACTGGGAGCAGTGGTCAAAATAACGGAAACACTAACACATCCACCGCTGGAGCGGAGAGAGAGGACAGAACCGGGACGGTGAGGAACTGGGACAGACTGGGACGGAGCAGAACTGGGACAGGACAGAACTGGGACAGGACAGAACTGGGACAGAGTAAAACCAGGACTGAGCAGAACTGAGACAGAACAGAAATGGGACATAAAACTGGCATAGACTGGGATGGAGCAGAACTGGGACTAAAACAGAGCAGAACTGGGACAGGACAGAACTGGGACAGGACAGAACTGGGACGGAGCAGAACTGGGACAGAGTAAAACCAGGACTGAGCAGAACTGGGACAGAACCAGGACAGGACAGAACTGGGACACGACAGAACTGGGACTAAAACAGTGCAGAACTGGGACAGACTGGGATGGAACAAAACTGAAACTGGTTCTTTTCTCTGTACAGGAGAATGTGAATCATGTCGGTGTTAATAACTCCTGTTTAAAACCCTGAAGTGTGTTTGATTCAGCGTGACAGGGCCGTGTGTGTATGTGTGTATGTGTGTGTGTGTGTGTGTCTGTGTATGTGTGTATGTGTGTGTGTGTGTGTGAGTGTGTGTGTGTGTGTGTCTGTGTATGTGTGTGTGAGTGTGTGTGTGTGAGTGTGTGTATGTGTGTGTGTGTGTGTGTGTGTGTGTGTGTGTGAGTGTGTGTGTGTGTGTGTGTTAAGAGACGGACTGGGATTAGGGGTCCTCGCTGTCCCTCACTATGATTAATGAGGCTGTAAAACACGGCGCTCTGACCAGCTCCAGGCCAGAGACGAGATGAAAAGATCACACGGGTACCAGGGAGGGGAAACGGGGGCCGAGTGAGCTCCCGAAACATGACGGGGTCCTTTCATACGCTCAGACATGGAGAGATGCATCAATCTGTGAGCAGATAAGTGAAGGGTAGAACTCGGGTGTTTGATCCAGGGTGGTGGTGGGATCATGACGACCCCCCCCCCCCCCCCCATGTTAGAGGACCGGTGGGAGTCCCGACTCATCTCAAACCTGTGTGCACTTTTTTTTCGGAACCTACAGCTCTATAAAAACCGAACCAGTGCTGCAGCTACGTGTTTGTTTTTAATCACCTGTGTGGGGGGTAACACGAGGTTTCCAGTCTCATATGAGAGCAGGCATGGGAACGGCCCCGCCCCACCGAGGACAGGAACACACCCGCTGCAGCACAGGACAAGCTGGAGCCCGGGGGCCTGGGGTACCGTGGGAATAAATCACACACACACCCGAGCTTCATGTGAGGATGGACTCACAGGGGGTCTGCAGGTCAGGAGGAACTATTTAACCTGCTCAGGGTGGCAGGATCAGGGAGAAACACCGTCGTACGGCCGGTCGATAGCACCGCTGAGATTCCAGCTCAGGTCTCGGTGTTGGTGAGCCAGGATAACAGACCTGCTGCTCCACCTGAGACTCGATTCCTGCAGTGTTTTTGTTCCTTGACGTTAACAAGTGACCGTAAGTTCTGAGACGAGTGTGTGCAGACGTTTGATTGAGGTCGCACTTCGTTTGTGTCGTTGTCTCTCCCCATACAGACACACAATCAACCACGTATCTGTGTAGGCGCCCGGCTGGCTGATAGTGACGCAGGGCTGAGATTCCGACTCAGAATTTATGGGCTACCGTGTTTCACCCCAACTTTTATATATTTATATATATATGTTATGATTTCATGCACCAGCTTTCTCTTATTTATTTATATATATATTATGATTTCATCACGCCCGCACCTCTCCTCATGTAGAACAGAACAAATCCTCTCCCTCCTGCTCACACGTCACAGGGAAAAATTCCCACCTCCATCAACAGCGGCCCAGTTCACCAGACTGGAACGGGTATTAAACCACAGATCCGGTTCGGTCCGGGATTAGAACCTGTCTCTCTTGGAGTCGCTTCACTGTACTAGACCTGTGAATGTAAACGTGGTCCTAAACAGAAGGTAGAAAATTCACCCAGCGGTGTAATCAGATTGTAGTCCAGCGTACACGTCCTCCCGCCTCGGAAAAACGTTGTAAATAACTGTATAATTCTAACTATTCTATTTCTAAGCTGTAGACGTGCACGCTCTCCTCTGATATTTAATCTGATATTTGATAGATTTTGTCGGGCGGTTGTTGATGCTGGTTTTTAAACTTTACAGTCACAGAGAAGAAGTTACTGGTCCCAGTGTGTGAACATCCCTCCCCCAGTTTCCTCCACCTTTACCCCGTCGTGCTGTGTCCGGATATTTTGGGTCGTTCCCCTCGCTCAGGTTTCGATGAGGTGTTGATGTGATGGTGATCAGACTCGGGTTACAGTTAAAGTGCTCGTCTCACTTTTCACACCATCCAGCCTTTTAAACCCCCCCCCAAAAAAAACCCATGATGTTCCCTCTCATTCCGTCTTCTGTTCAGGCGTCACGTCTTTGTCATCTAACACAACAGAGTCAGGTTACACCCCCCCCCCAATGCCCCAGAGTGCCATCATCCTACACCTATCAAACACACGCAGCAGAATGAGACAGAGAACATACCAAACCTCTCACAGACAGTGATTGGTATTTTCTTCTGGACCTTCTAAACACTTCAAACAAGTCCCAGTCTGATCCCAGTCTGTCCCAGTGTGGGAACTCTCTGGTTGGTCCTCCATCCCCCACATCGCCCTCAGACGTGCCTTAATCATCCATAAATACGACATAAATCATTTTCGGTGCCTCATGGAAGGGCCGTTAAAGGTTCATCTCTTGTGGGATGAACTGGGAGACCCCAGATCTAGAGTTAAATACAGCTGTGGAAGGTGTGGACCTAACATCCGGGGGGTGGTCGATTGTTCCATGTCCGTGACCACGGCCGAGCCGAGAGCACTTAGTTTGTTCATCTCAGAGATCAGGACCGCAGGGTTGGAACGAGTAACATAAATATTAGATCTATTTAGGAACCTGAAAATGATCGTAATGTAAACCATCTCCAGATTCTGTCCTCCTGTACCTGGTCACTTTGATAAGGTCAGCAGACATTATTTAGCTTGAAGTATATCACTTACTTTATACATCACTTATATATTCATGATTTCCTCTTCGTGACCCTACACATGTTTGATGTGATTCAGCTCAGGTGACTGAAGTTAAATCTGTGACACTCGGCGCTTCTCTCATCCTGTTTATTCTTCCTAATTCTTTAAAAAGCTACTAAGGTATTATTTTAATATTAGCATATGACTTGCTCAAAACAGTGTGGATTTCTGAGCTTAAACTAATAAATAAAACTAAAAACACGCAGAGAGGAAATGAAACAAACTGCAGCAAAACCACCGTCAGCAGTTCCAGCTTAAAACTGTTAAAAATTATTTATTTTGTTTTGCTTTTAAGGAATTTTTTAGAGGATTGGGACTCGGTTCTGATTCAGTCCTCAGCAAATGTTCCTCAACTCTCCCGGGGAAAATAAAAATATAAAATAGCCCAAATAATAAAGACAAGATAAAATAAGCAGACAGAAACATAACATTACACACACGTGTTAAACACGGCATTAAAATCCAAATAAATAATAAATAAATAAATCATCTGTCCAGGGTTATGAGAATACTGATGAACCTCTGATGCTGTGTGATGCACCGGTACTGTTTTCAGATACACAGCACAATGTCACGATGCTTCCACCATCATACTTCACTGTGTGTCTGGTGCTCTCGGGCTTAAACGTGCTGAACGGTTGAGTGGTGTTATCGTTTGCTGTTTTGTAGTTTGGTGGTGGAGTTTTGCTCTGTGATGTAAGACAGAATAGTTTGATGATGCGGTTCGTGGTTTGTTGTTTTTCTTCTGCTGTTTTCTGGTCGTCCTGCAGCCGCTTCTCTCCTGTTTGGTTTGTGGTTCTTGTGTGAGGAACCGGTTCACGCTGGGCGGATTGATTTCTCCAGGTTATAAACAATGATTCTGGCTTCATCGCTGAGTGCTGAATGGAACAGAGTGAAGTTTCACCGTTTTACTGCAGCGCTGATATTTAATAGACGGATTATTTGGTGGTTTTTTTCTCATTGGATTTAAAGCTGGGAGTGAAAGGGCGTGGCGTGTGGGTGTATAAACACCTGGATGTAGATTTTCATAAGAAAACACTGGTTTCCTCTCCCGGCGAGCGAGTGGAACGACCCCGATGATATTGGATCCTCTCTCAGCTGGACCTGCGCTCCCACTCACAGGATTTGAATAGACGTGTTTTGAATAGTCTGGTTTCTAGTAATGGACGTTCTGACCTGCATTGTGCTCATGGGGGTCGTTAACCAGGATTAATGCTCCACGTGTTTACTACAGTGATATAATAATAATAATTACTATAATAATAATAATAATAATAAAGAGGTTTCAGCACGCAGCATTAGAACCTCTCCGGCTCACTGACGGTACAGCGCTGTGTTTAGGTCTGAAACATCAACATTATATGAAGTAAAAATCCAGTCTGGATCTGAAGGACAAGACAACGAACCATCATGAACATTTGAAAGACAAATGTGAGGGATCCTGCATTCTCATGGAGCGCCAGATTTCCTTATAGTCAAAAACCTCCCTCAGATTCCTTCCTGTTACCAGTAAAGGTTTAAAATCATTCAGAGAGGAACGTCAGTGTGGTTTATAATTATTATTATATTATCATTATTATTATTATTATATTGTTTTATTATTATTACATTGTTATTATTATTATTATTATTATCATTATATCATAAATTTTTTTAAATATTATTATTATTATTTTTATTATATAATTATTAATATTTTTAAATATTATTATTATTACATTATTGTTATTATTATATGGTTATTATTATTATTATTATTATTATTATTATATCATTAAACATTTTAAATATTATTATTATTATTATTATTATTATATCATTAATATTTTTAGATATTATTATTATTATTATCATTATATCATTATTAATATTTTTAAATATTATTATTATTATTATTATTATTATTTCAGTAATTTATTTATAATAAATGTTAAATGAAATCCGGTACAGATCTGACCCTCTCTGTGGTTCGGGGTGATGGACGTATCAGGATGAATCAGAATAATTTTTATAATAATAATAATAATAATTATTATAATTATAATTATAATTATAATTATAATAATAATAATAATAATAATAATATTATATGTATAATAAATGTTCCTGATTAAATGAAATCCGGTACAGATCTGACCCTCTCTGTGGTTCGGGGTGATGGACGTATCAGGATGAATCAGGATGAATCGGAATAACCTCGGTGAAACATCACACCAGAGTGGCAGCATCACATGCTCACTGAAATATTCATTCCCCCCGCCGGCCCCGGGGAGCCACGCCCATCTCCTTCATTATTTAAGGAATGTCAGTAATGTGAAATCAGCAGAACTCGGTTTACCACGATGGTGTCAGGGTCGCAGCCCGCTGATTTACTATGGACCATCTTAATGTGAGCAGCTGTTACTTCCTATTGGCTCAGAATGCGATCCTGCACTATTTCAGATCCACCCCGGGTGGGGGTGGGGGGGTATTTTGGGGTTTTAATCTTTGTTGTGTTTCCCGTGTGTGTGTGTGTGTGTGTGTACAGTACAGCTGGTTTATTTAATCATGGTAACTAAAGGTAAATATTACCCTGTTATTTTACTATTGGATCTTTTACACTTCACCTCCTTTTGGCTTCTAATTTTGTCGTCTCCAGTTCCCTCTTGTTGGAATCGTGGCTCTATTTTATGCTTTTACCACCATTTGATCCTGTTCAGGGTCGTGGTGGTTCCGACTTCTTTGGAATCACTGGGCTGCAATGCATCATGGTGCCTCAGCCATCCCATCAGACAGCGCTCTGTACTTAGATGCCCGACTGGACAATAGCACTGGTGAGGATTTGAACCATGGATCCCAGAGTTAGTGTCATTGTGTTCTTTACCAGTGTACCACCCAGTCTGTTCCACCAGCCCACTATTCACACAGACTTGATACAGACACGATTGGCTATGTCTAAGGAGGAGAGGTGGCTGAAGCCCTGTCCAGGGTGTTCCTGCTTTGCTCCCAGTGTTTCCCGATACTGAGAGCTCTCGTCCACGTCGTTCCACTGGCGACTTTATGGTGGAGGAACTGGGAACAGCTGTGAGCTGATTATATATCAGATCCACCTCCTGCATAGAGCTCCATCTGAGCAGCTACTGGAGCTGTAAACTCTAACGTCCAGGAGAAACCATCTGACACGACTGACGACTGAAGCACAGAATCCAGGATCATCACAAACATGAGGGTTAGAAATGATAAAGAGTTTTAAACAGAGAGAAAAATGAGAATAATAATAATAATAATATAAAACGTCTCTGTTGTTCTGGCACGATGGTGGGAGATTTGATCTTTTGTTGAGGTTTTTGTATATTTGATGTGAGGAGATTTGCTCTGTCTGCAGAAATGAAACAATATGGGGAAGGGCTAATATACTGGACTCTGGTATTTTAATGGGGGCGCTGGTGCTCACCAGGACCAGGACCAGGACGAGGGTTAGGAAGCTGATACAGGTTTGGATTGGTTATAGCTCAGTGGTTCTCAGCTCCAGTTCTGGAGACCCTCCGTCCAGCACAGGTTCAGGTTCAGAACCAACCATGAGAACCAGTTGATTTATGAAGTACCTGGACCCTAAAGGTACACCCCCCACCCCCTTCCTCTCGTTCTCTGTACCCACTCGACCTCTCTGCTGGGGTTGGAGGGTCTCAGTCGTCGTAACCGCTTCCCTTTCCTTCCGTCCGTCCGTGTGTTTCTCCCTGAGCGCTCCGTCCCTGTACACACAGGGGCCCCAAGCGCAGGCTTTCCCACCACGCTGACCTTTAACCCCCGCGGCCATTAATCTCTTCACTCCTGATGGGCCCGTCCCAGGGGCAAAATCAAGCAGGCAAGGCATGATGGGAGGAGGAAGCCTGTGGCCAATTAGAGCGGCTACTGAGCAGCACTTGAAGGCCATTAGGAGACGGTGGATGTGGTCAGATCCCGGCGACCCAGCGCTCGGGTATAACGTGTGTTTATACGCTCGGACTGTGTGGCTTCTTTCTTTATTTCTTTCTTTATTTATTTATTTACGTGTTTGCATTTGCTGGGTATCAGTCCTAATATTTAAGATAAATTTGAATATATATATATTTATATATTGGGATGAATTAATAACCCAGTGGTTTTGTCGCCTGTAAAAACGTTATCATGGTTTTAGTGAGAGAGGCCACAGTAACGTCCTGCCGTTTGTTTTCCTCTGTGTGTGTGTGTGTGTGTGTGTGTGTGTGTGTGTGTGTGTGCGTGTGTGTGTGTGTGTG
>NC_085998.1:39939793-39952293 GCF_030014385.1 Trichomycterus rosablanca
ACACACACACACACACACCTGTGGATCAGTGGTGCTTGTTTAATCCAGGTCTAGCTAGACTTTAACCCTCTTATAGCCGCCCCTCCACCCCTACATGATCTCTGGACCAGAGCAGCTAGCGCGGGTCCTAGCGTTAGTTAGCGTAGCCTGTGCTAGTGTTCCAGGGTGTTTCAGCTCCTCCCGCGTCCTTTAAAAGCTTTGCATAGAGCGGCGTGCAGCCGCTAGGTGGCTTAGCCTATACAAATCATGTGGTGCAGAGTGATAAATGAGTCTCCAGCACAGCAGCTCAGCACACAGAACCGCCGCGCGAGGGAAGCGGTCACAGGCCTGTACAGGCGCCTCGGCTACTAACCAGGGTCCTTACACAGCGTCCAAGACCCCGCCCAGTGGGGTAACAGTGGGATGTTGTGGTGTGAGTGGGGTAACAGTGAGTGGGGTAACAGTGGGCTGTTGTGGTGTGTGAGTGGGGTAACAGTGAGTGGGGTAACAGTGTTGTGGTGTGTGTGTGTGTGTGTGCAGGAACCCCGGTGAACAGAATCCCCATCATGGCGAAGCAGGTGCTGGACCTGTACCGCCTCTATAAGCTGGTGACGGAGAAGGGAGGACTGGTGGAGGTCATCAACAAGAAGATCTGGAGAGAGATCACCAAGGGTCTGAACCTGCCCACGTCCATCACCAGCGCCGCCTTCACACTCCGCACACAGTGAGTGGGTTCATGTACACTAACGTCAATCTATACATTCAATCAGGATCAGTAAAGGATCTATAGATCTACCTGTATATATATATATATACATGCACTGAGCTGCAGGGGGCGCTACACACCCTTCACTGCAGCTGCTTCAAACCCAGTGAGCAGTCAGGGTCTCGAACGTACGCACTACTCGGCCGGTAAAGAAGTACATACTTACAGTACAGAAGTGTGCAGTATGCAAACAACACCGCTACGTACTACATCCGCCATCTTACCAACGTCAAGTGATGACGTAATATCACCATAGTTACAGACTCATTACAAACCCCACTCGCCAACATTTTGGATATTTATCGTCTTTTTGTTATTTATTCGTCTTTAAAAAAAATTTATCTTACTTACACTTGTGAACAGAGGACTCCGTTTCCCGCCATCATTCTCGTTTCTTATTCCGCTTCTATCGCCTACGCAGCTCCAGTTGCATTATGGGATACATTAGCGGACCGCAAGTGTGCATCACTGTCTTGCATACTCAAACATGGCTGCCCAAGAAGTAGGTCATCCGGGTACTTCTCGCGTACCTCTTTGTGTGTACTGTGTATTCGGACACACTGACCGCTCTCGCGTCCTCATTTCGCGTACTACTGAGTATGGAAGTATGCGATTCCGGACGCAGCTCAAGTGAATGAGTGCGAGATGGAGAAATGGAGAAGTGCAGGAAACTGCAGCACAGCCAGAGAGCAGAAAGGTGGAGTTAGAGTTCAGAGCCTCTGCTTCGTTTAAGAAGAGACTGTGGGCCCATCTCAAATGTCGCCTATGCCCTACTTAGGGTACTTCCTAACACTACAAAACATTTCTTTTAACAGTCACTAATGATGAATAAGTAGTTATCTAAGCTACTGTTGGATACCGGGGGCTTTAAACCAGCCGTTTTAAGGACTATTTTTGTAAAAGTTCTATGATGTCATGTCCAACATAGTGCACTACATAGGGCGGTGGATATAATTTGAGATGGTACCATTAGTCTCTGCTCCTCATCTTGTCCTCTATAATACAGAAAGGAAAATGCAGTTGTTCAGGACATGTTTAGAGTGATTATGTGCAGAGCTCACATGGTTCATTTCCCTTGTCAACATATTCAAGTATTTACAGATGTGATTTATTTCTTTGTTCATCGGAGCAATGCGCTCATTTGGAACAAACGTGAATCACGTGTGAATAAAAGTGTGAAAAAAGCAGATTTACCTGTTAAAGGTTTAAAGACTGATTTCTTTATTTCTTGCGGTTTAATGAGACAGGATGTGGAAATCCAATAGAACCATTTAAGAAACACTGTAGATACTGTAGAACAATACTGTAGAATTTGTAATTGATTGTGATAGACGGATAGAACTATTAATCCCAAAGGAAAGTGTTGGAAATATATATATATTTGTTTGTAGTTATTTTTTTATTATTTAAAATTGTATTATAGTGAGTTATTAACTTTTGTGGTAAGATAGATGAAAACTATCGATATCAATCATCTAACATTTGATTAGGGGGTGATATGTGTGTGTGTGGCGCGATGTGCTTGTAGTGGGCTGGTCAAGAAAAAAGTCCAGGGCTGAATTTTGTTCCCAGTCCAGCCCTGATGGTGGTGATTAGTATCGGGTTTATTTGTTTATCGTTCTTCATCTGCTCTGATACGATGAAGATTCTGGTTTTATTGTGATGATGATGATGATGATGATGATGATGATGATTTTCTAGCTTTAACACTCCAGAGCGTCGGCTCACATCAAACTGCTTCATTTGTTTAGCAAATCACAGATCAGCAAATTCCTGGAGTACATCAAACCGAGTGTAAAATCAAAAAGAAAACAGGGTCAAGGACGCGGTGACATTCCTGATCTCATCCTCAGTCATTGAGAGAAAGTGCAAATTCACATCAAACTCAGGCAGGTTGCAAATGATGCTCGTGCACAACCTCAATCAGTGTGAGGGAGGGTAACAGCGCCCACGCGTGGACATCACCTGTAAAGACATGCAACATCACAAGAGTGAGAGTGAAGGGTGAATTTGAGTGCGTGTGTGTGTGTGTGTGAGTGTGTGTGTGTGTGTGTGTGTGAGTGTGTGTGTGTGTGTGAGTGTGTTACCTGTGTAGGCGTACCCACTGACCCTCACCTGTTTGCCCCGCCCCCTCAGGTATATGAAGTACCTGTACCCGTACGAGTGTGCACGTAAAGGTCTGAGCTCCCCCGGTGAACTGCAGGCCGCCATCGACAGCAACCGCCGCGAGGGCCGCCGCCCCAGCTACAGCAGCAACCTGTTCCGCTTCAGCCCCAGCTCCGCCCCACACATTCTCCCCTCTCCCAAGATGCACCTGGCCGCCCTGAATGGCCTGCAGGCGTCGCTGGCGTCCTCGCTGAAAATGAGCTTAGGTAAGAGGGGGGCAGTAAAGGGTACGAATTTATCATCCAGTTTATTTTAGACGTGACTATAACCTGTCTCTCTCTCTCTCTCTCTCTTTCTCTCTCTCTCTGTCTCTCTCTCTCCTGACCAGTAGAGGGCTCCCCGTCCATGTTGGTGGCGCGCTCCCCGGCCGTCGCCCTGGCTTTAGGGCCGCAGGTGGCGAACCTGGCGCGGGCGGCCACACTAGAGCAGCTGAGGGAGAAACTGGAGACGGGCGGCGGGCTCGGGGCCCCTGAGGGCCCGGAGAGGAAGATGGCACGGCTGGCCGAGGAACAGCAGAGGCTCATGCAGCAGGCGCTCCAGCACAACCTGCTGGCCATGGCGTCCCACATGCCCATGAACCTGCGGCTGGGGGCCACACCGAGGGGTCAGTACTGCTCAGCGAATATACACTCCCCAAAAAACAGACCATACAGAGTGCTGTACCCGGGTACCCGGGCTAAATTACCCCACCACACCAGGGATCGGGTGAGCTCGTGGACGCCAGACTCGCCCACCTGAGTACCGTTACCATGGTGTTCCCCCAAAACCTGATTACCGGGGTGCATGTAGTTCCACATTATGACCAGAATCAGGGATGATTAAGTCCGGATGACCTCGGTGGGTGGTAAGTGGGCGTGTCCACTGTTTTTTGGCTCTAACATCTTGTGTTTGGGTTTTTCCTCCTGTAGAAGATAAACGTGACCTGAACCTGAGCATTTCCACCACCGGGGGCGCCAGTGTCAGTGTATCAGTGGAGGTCAACGGCGTCCAGTACTCAGGTACACACACACACACACACACACACACACTCTAAACACACTCTACACACACCGTACACACACACACTTTACACACGCATGCATTCAGGTACACACACACATCGTACACACACTCTACACACACGTGTACTCAGGTACACACACTCCATACACACACACCGTACATGCATGTATATGTATACACACTCTGCACATACTGTACACACTGTCTACATGTTAATATTTAGATACACACACAGCGCACACTCTCTCTACATGCATGTATATATACAGATACACACACACACACACACACACACACAGCGTACACTCTCTCTACATGCATGTATATACAGATACACACACACACACACACACAGCGCACACTCTCTCTACATGCATGTATATACAGATACACACACACACACACACACACACACAGCGTACACTCTCTCTACATGCATGTATATATACAGATACACATACTGTTGTTGTGAGATTCGACCCCATGACCCCGTGTTCTCTCCCTCTGACCCTCAGGAACCCTCTTTGCTCAGAAGTCGGGCTCTTCTGCCCCCAGCGTTTCCTCCGCTGCCCCCAACATGACCTTCAGCTTCCCCGGCCACAGCCCGTCCTCCTCCGCCTCGTCCTCCAAGGGCCCCAGCTCGGCCGAGCCCTCCACCAGCGGCTCACCGTAACCTCTGCCCCCCCCCCCCCCCCCCCGGCTCGGGCCCCCCACTACAACACCCCTCACACGGATGTTAAGAAGATAAAAGTCGTTACCTCACGGTTCTCCTGTCAGTCCGGACTGTCTGTGTCATACACACCTCCCAAAACACACGGGACAGAATCCTCGTCCTCATCACTGACCACCGAAAACACTGACCACCGAAACACTGACCACAGAAACACTGACCATTGTCCAGACAGGCTACATCAGCTGACAGGGGGCCGCATCCCAGAACTCCATTTTTATTCAGGACAAAAACACAAAGAAAAAAAAAACGTTTATTTTATTTTATTTTCTTCTGATTTTAGATTTTAAATGAATATTTTTTCCTCTTGTTTTCGTTTCTGTTCCTCCCTCAGACCCCCTCAGACGGGACGGTTCCACAGCGGCCGTGTTTTATTATCTCTAACGTAGAAGCTGTAGGAATACCTTAGCTGAGTGAATTTATATTTTATGAATCTATTTAAATCAGGGAGAGAGGGGAGACGCCCGGTCCGGGACGTTCCTCATCACGTTCCTGCGCCCGCGTTCTCCTCTCCTGGCACCAGGATGCCTTCTCTTGGGGTACAGAAGGCTCGGTGGGGGGGACTGTGAGGTCCACGCTGCTCGTACACGGTGGGTGGGGGTATCTCAGGTGGATCTGCCCCTGGTTAGAGGGAATCGGGGGGTTATATGTTGGTGAGCTTTGCTTTGCCCGTGACTGCAGTATTTGTGTCGTGCATGGTGATGCATCCTGGCACTGCCACCCTCATATAACCGCCTGTTTCCTGTCTGTGGCCCCGAGCTCGTCTTGTTTTTTGTTGTTGTTTCACACGACCTACCTCACTGTTAAACGTTTTAGCTCTATTAGGTGTGGATTTGACGTGATTTTGATTTGATGGTAGTTTTAGCTTCCCGGCGCAGAATTGATTTGGTTCCGACCCCGACCTCATGAATTAAGATCTACGATCAACGCTGTCGGACAATCATACAGACCCCCCCATTTCCCCAATCCTTCCCAATCCTTCCCCGTTCATCCCACCGGCTGCACCGTCTCTGTTCCCGGACCAGGTGAGGGATGAAGGTCCTGGATGGTTTGCTGCACACTGACGTGATCCTGGATGAAATACTGAAGTTTAGTTTTGCTGGTGTGCGGGGCTTTGTGGAGTCTCTACCTCGACTTTCCTTTGGAGGAACTTTTCAGGGACACGCTGTAGGAAACGCTGTAGGTTTTATGCTTTGTTTAGTGCTAGTTTATCGTACCAGATTAGGGAGGAAGAGTCACTTTCAGGATCTGAATGCTGTAACCCCGTACAAACCTCATGAACTTTGGCCCCCGGTACGGGACGACGCCTCTCAGGAAATACTGTGATGTTTTTTTTTTTTTTTTTTTTAAGGTTATTAATATTAAGAAGTCATTACAATTACACACCAGTTATAATATGCTGCACATGGACTGTTATTGTTATTTTTTTGGAGAATACCTCATGCTCCGTGATGGGGCGCTACACTACGTATCCGCACGCAACAGAAGAACGGACTCAACAAAACAAAACCTCATTTTGAATCACAGAATCTTTAAGACTTTTGCTCGTCTATCTCGCTTTATTTCTCTTTTTTATTTTTCGTTATGTGAAGCGGGTGACTTTATGATGTTATGATGTTCTTTATGATGTTCTGCATTTGTACAATCAGGTAGTTCAGAATTATTTGGACTCCACGCTGAATCGCTTGCACAGCTGAAAACCAAAGAGCCGCTCAGATTCCTATTTTCCTCTTAGCTGTTTGCCTTACACAGAGTTTAGCAGCTTCTCCTCCAGTTTATTACAGAATCATCGCCGCTCTACTCAGGAAAAACACGCGATACTGGAGAACCGGACCTCTCTACAGGTCACTGCACATGGTCAGAGCTGAATCTATACAGCACTAACGCTGCTCCATACATACAGAATGTACAGAAATGAATCGTATAAGTTAAATATTAATATAATATAATATCAGGGGTGAGGGGACGTGAATCTTTATTCCTCTGGTTTATGATGGATTAGAGAGCGTCAGCGCTCAGTCCCTACAGATACACAGATATATAGAGTGATGTAGCGTATATATTTATATATATTAATCATGCTGGAATGGGAACTCACACACACTTTCTCAATCATTGTGCCCTGTTTGTCTTGACTGGTACTTTAAAGTTGGTGTTTTGTGTTGGGTAACCGTTTACGTTATAGTCTACAGGAGGGGTGAACACATGCTTCCTCTTATTAACCCGACACACTGAGGTGCCCAGAGATAAACCATCACTGTGTGGTGTTTCTGTCTCTGAGCTCAGGAAAGTGTCCTGCCAAACACCTCGAGCTCAGTTCTGCTCACTTCTGTTCAGTTCTGTTCAGTTCCATTTAGTTCTGTTCAGTTCTGCTCGGTTCCGATCTGTTCTGCTTAGTTCTGATCTGTTCTGCTCGGTTCTGATCTGTTCGGTTCCATTTAGTTCTGTTCAGTTCTGCTCGGTTCTGATCAGTTCTGCTCGGTTCCGATCTGTTCTGCTCGGTTCTGTTCAGTTTTGCTCGGTTCTGTTCCATTTTTGTTTAATTCAGTTCAGTTCTGTCTAATTTGGTTTAGTTCTGCTCTGTTCTGCTCTGTATTGTTTAGTTCTGTTCCAGTTCTGTTTAGTTTCGTTCAGTTCTGCTCAATTTGGTTCCATTTCTGCTCAGTTCTGTTCAGTTCTGATTAATTCTGTTCAGTTCTGCTCGGTTCTATTCAGTTCTGTTCAGTTCTGCTCAGTTCTCGATTCTGTTCAGTTCTACTCAGTTCTGTTTCATTCTGTTAAGTTCTGCTCGGTTCTCAGTCCTTCTCAGTTCTGATAGTCTTCAGTTCTGCTCAGTTCTTGGTTCAGTTCAGTTCAGTTCTGCTCAGTTCTCTCAGGGTTCCATGCTGGTGTGGAGATGCGTCCTGCTCAGGAGAATCTCAGTCTGATGCCGGTCTCTGTACATGCCAGTAGGTGGTGCTGAAGTTCTCTTAATTTACCAGAAGAAGCAGAAGTGAAGCTTTATGTGGAGCTTCTGCCCCCTGAGACAAGTTTAGGATTTCTGGGGGGTGAAGCTGCACTGAACCCAGATTTTAGTCTCAGGATTCATCATGTGAGTCTGAATTTAATCAACAGATAAATCATTTTTACTGCACAATCACAGAACACTCGATCACCTCTCTACTCTCACTTCACTTCTCTCAGTTCTCTTCTTCTAAACTCAGGTGTGTGTGTGTGTGTGTGTGTGTGTGTGTGTGGAACAGTAAAGCTGCCTTACGTTAATGTTTTTAACACTCTGTCAATTAACCCCCCGTTATTTTCTCTTTGTGATGGTTGTCCTGACTTTTTTTTTTTTTTTTTTTTTAATTTAGCGCGTCCAATTTCATCCCATCTATCATCCTCTCATTAGTGCGGATTCCTGCTCCTGATTGGGGCTGAAGAGGCCGTTCCACGCCTCCTCCGAAACGTGCACAGCCAATCGACCGTCTTATCACCCACACTTGACGAGTGTAGTGTGGCAGAGTACTGTGCACGGAGGATCACACACTCCGCCGCACCCCCTCCCGTCTCCATACAGGCGCCACCAACCAGCCAGCAGAGGGCGCAACCGCCCCGTTCCTGAGAGAGCATCCCCTACGGTCTCAAGTCCCGCCCCCCACCCGGACAACAGGCCAATCGTTGTCCATAGCCGCCCAGCCTCGACCGTGAAGGCAGAGCTGGATTCGAAACGACGCTCCTTCGAAATCCAGCCCTGGTTGCAGCGCGTGTCTTTTTACCGCTGCGCCACCTGAGCGGCTGTTGTCCTGACTTTTAAGAGAAACCGTCGCTCTGCCAAATCTCACTCACTCACTTTCTAAATCACTGGAGCCTGGACCAGTTCTCACTGGGCACAATGGACACAATGGACACAGAACCTTAACACACACACACACACACACAAGGGCAATGTTAGTCGCTCCAGTTGTTCTGCATGTATTGGGACAGTGGGAGGAAAGAGAACATGTAAACTTCATACAGCAACGGCTCTCTCTATCTGGGAATCGAACCCAAGACCTTCTCGTTGTGAGACGACAGTGCTACCCACTGATCCACCCTCATTGCCGAATCGAAACTATTATTATTTAAGAGCGTACAAAAGCTCTTTCAGACTTCCTCTTTATTTAATGGTTTCAGAACCATTAAAGCGTGAACCAGAAGATCTGGGCTGCACGAGGGCTCGATATTTCATGTAAATCAGTCACAGTTGAGGTGGTGCGTCCTTATTCCACCTCACGGTTCTGGGTTCTGAACCACACACACCTACATCAGGTGTAAAAAGTACTAAAACATCCTTTTATTTTGTGAACGGCATCATAATTCCTCATAACTGATTATTACTCTGTCTCTGTGCCCATATGAACAGGACGAGTTTCTGTACCTGTTAGGATGTAGGTGGAACAGTGGTCTCATGGAAAGGTGTTTGTGAGTGATGGGATGTTGGCGGGTGTAAAGAACATTACTGAAGGGGCAGCGGTGTGAGAGTGTAAACGTGGGTTTGTGTTTCCCTCAGTCCTCACACACATCTACACACACACACACACACACACACACACACACACACACTAGTTACCTGAACACACCCCCTCTTCACCTCCATGACTGTGTATTAAAGCTGATATGTTAGTGGTTACAGGTCCGGACCTCGTTACCTGGTTTATCTGCAGGTTATTTTGTGTTTGCTGGTTATTATTTGTGCTGACCGTTGAACGATGCTCCATGTGAACGCTGACCGCTGGTCCTTGTGCATATTTTTGTATTGTTATTATATTATGATGTAATAATTCTAACAGATATATAACTGATGGTAGCCCTTTCTGTGCTATACGGGGGGCGGGGGGGTGTTTTTGGGGAGACCCTCGTGAACGCTCGTGTGTGCTGATTGTATTTGAAAGCCTCACGAGCACTTCGTTTCCCCAAAACTCCCTCAGGTTTGTTCTCATCACTAAAGCTGAACGTGTCTCTCAGGGCTCTGTGATTATGATAAAGTTTTACATGATATCTCAACCTGCCGTCTCAGCGTGTCTTTATTTATATTTATTTATTATTTATATGATTTTAATCGAATAAAATCACGGGAAACTATCATAAAAACACTGGAGCAAATCTGTCCTCATGTATTCACACTCGCTCGTACTGATGGAGAATTTTACATGTGATGAAAGTGTGTGTGTGTGTGTGTGTGTGTGTGTGTGTGTTTTACAGCAGCACTCCCCAACCTTTTCTGTACCACGGACCGCTTTCATATAAGATATAATTTCACAGACCGGCTAGGGCGGGGGGGGGGATTTAAAGTAGAACAACTGAACTACTCACAAATGAGCTTTTTTCGCTGCAACGAGACACTGCTCCCACCTAGTGGTGATTGGAGACAATTACACCAGTAAAAATGCAGTGTTTTCATTGCTGATGTAGCCCAGTAATAAATGACCGACGGAGCAGTACCGGTCCACAGCCTGGTGGTTTGGGAGCACTGTGTTACAGATCAGGTCTGTGAGCTTTACAATAAGGTCATTATATTAAAATCCGTCGTCTGCAGGGCCAATAAAGAAAGATTGATTACATTTTAAGGTTTTAATTAATGTAATAGAAAACAGCTCCGTCATGCTATTATATCTCACTGGCTTCTTGTAGCTTCACACATTCAGTTTAAACACTGATGCTCTTCCACAAAGCCAAAAAAGGACCAGCCCCAAGCTACCTTCGTGGTCTAATCAAACCCGCTCTGTACCACGCAACCTCCGAGCCACCAGTCTCGCTCGACTTGATCCTCCACCCAGGACTAGAGGAAGACGAGCATCAAGGATCTTCTCTGTACTGGCACCCAAGTGGTGGAACTAGCTTCCTCTGTCTGTCCGAACATCTGAGTCTTTAAACAACGATTAAAAACCTTCTGCACCTCTTTACTGAGCAGTTAAACTGACTTGTACTCATGTATTAATACTCTTATTCATTTCTTGCATTAAAAAATAAATAAATAAAAAACACTTTGGTTCTATCAAGATAGAGTAAGGTAATGTTTACTATGGAAGCTCGTCTGCAAGAAGGTCCTGGGTTTGATCCCCAGATGGGGTGGTCTGGGTTCTTTCTGTGGGGAGTTTGCATGTTCTCCCCATGTCTGCGTGGGTTTCCTCCCGGTGCTCCGGTTTCTTCCCACAGTCCAAAGACATGCAGGTGAGGTGAACTGGAGACACTTAATAGTTCATGACTGTGTTGGATGTAACCATGTGAACTGATGAATCATGTGTAAGCAGTAACTACCGTTCCGTTCGGGGTGTTCAGCAGTAAATCATGCTAGCTGACGTCGTCTTAAAGCAACGTTACAGAATCCAGAACTGACAAACCAGCCCCCCCCAGAGAAGGTGAGTGTGTGAGCACTTTAGACTGAAATAATATTTATATATATATATGGCAGTTTTACGCCTGCTGTACCATATACACTCATATTATTTTATTCTGACGCCTCTATTGCAGTGAAACTCGTGTTTAAGTTCCAGCACTAATTCTGCTCACTGCAGTCTGACCCAGTAATCTCATAAAATCTCACACCTTCCCCCCAGTTCAGGATGTTCGGGGGCGCAGGTTCCTGCATCTGCACAGCATCACCCCTCACCTCATCATCGCCTGCGGTTCAACTGACGCCAACTTGCAAACTTAACACTTAACGTCACAACTTCTGCTTAATGTGGGGAAAGAGTCGCTCATTCAGGGAAAACAGATCAGAACCTTTAACACCAGTCACCCACCACCCACAACAACCGTCCACCAACACCCACGCGGGCACACGGACCGGTCCCGGAGATCACTGTGGTGGAAAGAGACGCCGTCCGACCTTCCCTCCGTCAAACACGGTCAAGTGTGTTTGTGTGGACGCCTGGTGAGGTTGGCAGCTCCAGCACTCCACAATGTCGGACCACTGAACGGACCACCGCCACCCGAACGCCCAGTTTTTACCTTCTGATACATTAAATATATTCTCTTAAAATAGAATCAATCATTTGATTCACCACCGCTTTATCCTGGACAGGGTCACAGTGGGTCCATCTACCATGGAATCACAGGGCACAATGTAAAAGCGTACCTCAAACAGACCCCCCCCCCCTCCCTCCCTCCCCAATTCATACCCAAACACAATCAATTTGTATGTCTGAGGATTGAAAGCCTGGATCCACCCGAGCGCCCCCCATGTTGCATGTATGCAGAAAAGCCCTGATTACCCACAAGTCCTTGCAACACAACTATTCAAAACACGAAACCCCCCAGCGTACTGCAGCACTCAGTAACCACTCACAGTCACTACAGCATCATACTGAACTCTTTCACATGTATTCATTTTATTATTGTTAGTAAATTATTACATTTGTGCTTTAATTTATTAGTTTATGTTTTTACAGCAAACCTTTAGATTCTGTTTTTGTATCATGAATTACAGATACAATGTAATATACAATATAATAATCAGAAAAAGTTGGGACAGTATGGAAAAAGCAAATAATAAAAACAGAGTTTCTTACTCTGTCAGTCAATGTCAGTGTAAGAAACTTTTTTTTTTTTTTTAATGTTATTAGCATTTTCCATCCTGTCCCAACTTTTTCTGGGGTTGTAGAATAAAACATTCATTTGATTTTATAATACAGGTACAGATTTTAAAAATACTGATATTATAAAGAGTTAAAAACAATAAATTATCAGATTTCTGTGTAAGGAAAAGTGCTGGTGCTCAAACATCACAGTGCATGGTGGCTCACAGGAGTTTGCATGTTCTGCCCATGTCTTCGTGGGTTTCCTCCGGGAACTCCAGTTTCCTCCCACAGTACAGAGGCGTGTAAGTGAGGTGAACTG
>NC_085998.1:39957293-40044793 GCF_030014385.1 Trichomycterus rosablanca
AAAAAAAGTGACAAACAGTTTTAAGCAAAAATAAAGAAAAATATTTTTTTATTAAAAAACATTATTCAAAACCAGTTATTAATATTCTGACTGGCAGTAAAACAGTCACCTCGCTGGGTTTTACACCGCCGTTACACAGCAGCGTTTCCCTCTCAGCATTTTATTTAAACTGTTCCAAATAAATGATTAAACTACTATAAATATTTTATTTGAATATATTTAACTAAACTGCTGCTGTATTTAGGCGTGGCCAGAGTGGATCTGCTTCTCATACCAGGTACAGTTTTACACCAAACGCTCCTCCAGACGCAACCCTAACTCTACTGTATCCGGGCCTGGGACCTGCACTGAGAGCGCACTGACCACTCCACCTCACAATAACTACGCTGTTCAGCCACCCCTGCTCTCGGAGAGTAGCCAATCATGTTCACCAGACGCCCGACCGGCTGATAGCACAGCTGAGATTCAAACCCTGGATCCCCAGATCTCAGCAGTAATGAAACAGTGTATTTTACCACGGTGCCACCCGAGTGCCTTTTTTTATTTATTTAAGAAAGAAAGTAGTGGAAGCTTTGGGACACGTATATTTTCTAATAAAATATTATAAAATAAATACTGTAAAATAAATACTATGAAATAAATATTATCAAATAAACACTATGAAATAAATACTATAAGATAAATACTATAAAATAAATACTATAAAATAAATATTATAAAATAAATACTATAAAATAAATACTATGAAATAAAAACTATGAAATAAATACTATAAAATACACACACATCCTAAACCTCGCAATATAGTTCAAGTCTAGTCTGTGGTGGACAGTGTTTTGGACAGTGTGGTGGACAGCGTGGTGGACAGTGTATTTATAAATAAATTCCTCGTGCTCCCTGAATCACACTTTTACAATTTCAGCACGTTAATCAGCACAATCTTAATGTTGTTGTTGTGGAATGTGAAGGAAACTGACGGGACGTCCAGCTTATTCAGCACATTCAGCCGTGATGTGAGCAGTTAAAGTGACCACAGATCACAGCGTCACTACAGGCCTGAACGGCACCAGTCTCTGGACGTTTACGTTCGTGAGAATTAAACTAATCTAAACTAAACACTAAACTGTTCTAACTCGCTGCGGTGGTTCATCAGAAGTTTAAAACAGCAGGCGGTTTCTAATGAAGTGTGATGACGTGAACAGTGAACATCTACAGAACAGTTTTGTGAAATAAAACCAGGAACCAGTCGGGTCTGAAAACATATGTGCGTTAGACAACCAGCAAACAGCAGCGCAGCAGGAACAGGAAGAAACCTAATACACACCGACGCTGCACAACACCGACGCTACACAACACACCGACGCTACAGAACACCGACGCTGCATAACACCGACGCTACACAACATACCGACGCTACACAACACACCGACGCTACACAACACACCGACGCTACAGAACACCGACGCTGCACAACACCGACGCTACACAACACACCGACGCTACAGAACACCGACGCTGCACAACACCGACGCTACACAACACACCGACGCTACAGAACACCGACGCTGCACAACACCGACGCTACACAACACACCGACGCTACACAACACACCGACGCTACAGAACACCGACGCTGCACAACACCGACGCTACACAACACACCGATGTTACACAACACACTGACGCTGCACAACACCGACGCTGCACAACACCGACGCTACACAACACACCGACGCTACAGAACACCGACGCTGCACAACACCGACGCTACACAACACACCGACGCTACACAACACACCGACGCTACAGAACACCGACGCTGCACAACACCGACGCTACACAACACACCGACGCTGCACAACACCGACGCTGCACAACACACCGACGCTACAGAACACCGACGCTGCACAACACCGACGCTGCACAACACCGACGCTACACAACACACCGACGCTGCACAACACCGACGCTGCACAACACCGACGCTTCGGGTGGAGTCCCGTTTATACCTGCACCAGAACTCATCAGAACTTATTCCAGCACTGACTGAACTGAACGACAATGATAAACTCAAATAAAATTTATTCTGCTGTTTTCTGGTGTGAATGGACCCATCGTGACCCTGACCACGCTAAAGGTTCTGCAGGTTCTCTAGGTTCTGTAGGTGAGCTGACCCATTTCTGTTGTCATGCATCATCTATAATAAGTCTCACACAGTGCTTGTATACCCATTTAGAGTGTGTGTTTGTCTGATAGATGAAGATTTACTCACCGAGGCCCATCAGCAGGACGTTCTGACGACCGTTCCCGCTCCCCTGGACCTGGTTCACCTGAAGATGACTGTAGAGATGATGGCTGAGCAGCAGAGCTTCTCCATCCTGCTCTATCCAGTCCTGCATCACCGGGCGTGTCTCCATCAGGTTCAGGATTTTGGGGGGTAACTTCTGACTGTCTGGAACACACTGTAAGAACCAACAAGAGCCTGTTCACACTCACATGTACAGACAGGGTACACACTCGTTTTGGGCTAAAGTGATTTCCTGATGTCCCTAATTATTAAGTCCTGGGTTCGATTTCCAGATGGAGATGGGGGTGCTCCCACAGTACAGACGTGCAGTCAGGTATTAATTACTTAGTGTGTGTGTGTGTGTGTGTGTCTGTGTGTGTGTCTGTGTGTGTGTGTGTGTTTGTTTACCTCTCCAGGACGTGGAGAAGAAAATTCCTCTCTGCTCTCAGTAAATTTGTTGCTTGAGAAAACATGAATGATGTCGGACATCTTATACACACACACGGCTCTGAGATCACTGAGGAGGAGAAACACACATCAGTGTTTATACACACATACACACACTTATGCACACACACACACACATATACACACTTATACACACACACACATGTACCTGAGTGATGGTGCAGTAATAATATCCTGCACAACATCCTGACCAAACACTTTTACTCTGATGTAATAAACACCATCTAATTCATGATTTAATCCCTAAAGTGTTTGTGCAGCTCCCTGTTTGAGTCAGGTGTTGCACCCCATGATCATGAGCAAATTCACAAAGGCAAATCAAATCAGGCTCCAGGATCTTGATGAGCTCTGCAGCCGTTTCTGTTCTGAGTAACAAGAGAAACAAACAGATCTTATAGATGCTGACTAATGGCTCCGGGAGTGCTGAGGGGTTAAATATCTCATTTTCTTTTTGGAAACAGGGTGTTCACATGAGCAGAGTTTTACCGTTATACCGTTATTCTGGTGACTCTTAACTTTTAGAAAGTGACAGACAGGGTTGGGACGATTAAAAGCCACGCCTGCGATAATTACAGGCGTATCGACACTAATGGTGCGTTTGTTTATTTATTTATCAGGATTATAACGTGATGTTTTACACTTCGGTTCCATCCATGACAGGACGGGTCGTTACTGCTCACACAAGATTCATCAGCTCAGTTTTAATATCAAACACAGTCATGAACAGTTTAGTGTCTCCAGTTCACCTCACTTGTCTTTTGACTGTAGGAGGAAACCCACACAGACACGGGGAGAACATGCAAACTCCACACAAAAAGGACCCGGACCGTTCCACCTGGGGATCGAACCCAGGACCTTCTTGCTGTGGGGTGACAGTGCTACCCACTTCAGTAACAGTGTGTAATACCGAATCCTCTTACTAGGCGTTTTTGAAGAGGGCGTAAATCAGGGTGTTACTCCAGGGCTCGGCCTCCAGCACGTCCACGTCCAGCAGCTCGGTGTAGACCAGCCGCTCCTCCTTGTTTCCACAGAACAGACGAGCGGTCAGCAGGGACGTCCAGCTGAACTGCAGCTTGGCTTTAGTGCCGCCTCGATCAGCCTGATACACACACACACACAGAAAATGCCTAGCTTTAGCTTCATCAGCAGTTTTCACCCTCTGACCCTCCGTCTTACAGCTGAGCTGAGATCAGCCGAGTTTTTCTGATGACTTAGAAGCTGGAGTTCCGCTAAAACACACCAGGAGCTCAGTCATGTAGGAGTAGAAGTCATGTAGGAGCTCAGTCATGTAGGAGTAGAAGTCATGTAGGAGTAGAAGTCATGTAGGAGCTCAGTCATGTAGGAGTAGAAGTCATGTAGGAGTAGAAGTCATGTAGGAGTCACAATGGTCACGTAAGAGCTGTTTATAAGTCATATAGGAGTGTAGGACTGCACTTAGTGACCCTTCAGTCCAGTCTGCTAACCCGCCTGTGTACGAGTCCCTTGACTTTTGCGACACCAGTCCTGAGTTCCACCCTTCCACCAACTCTCCAGTCCTGTCACCGGCTCCCCTGAACCAGCGCCGGTCAAATCACAGCTTTCTGTTTTTATTCTCATTAAATCCACCGTCCCAACTTCTCTGAACTGGGATTGTGGTATGATAATAAAAACAGAAGTGGGTGTGTCCTTGTTTGTCCTCACAGTAGGAGTGCAATTCACAGTTCACATTTCTGACCTCATAACAAATGGAAACTCAGTAAAACAATCACTCAACCTTCATCATGAAACACAAGAAGTGAAAATCCTCATTTATTTACTGTTTCTCAGTAACGCAACCGACTGACGTACACAACATTAACAGGAACATCAGCTGTGTGTAACTCTGCTGTGCAACTACAAACTTTAAGTACAAAGTTGTGACATTTAATGAAATCCAGTTAAAAGAAGAACGTGTGACGTGTTTCATTCTCTTAAATCTTTATTTGACTGATAAAAGATCAAATAGAATTAATTTGACTAGAAATAAAAGATTTTAATTGTTTTAGCTGAACAAATTCATTGAAATTTATAATTATAAACAAAGTTTAAATTTGATGCAACACATAAAGCATTGGGACAGGAGCAGAATAATTTTTAAGTTAAACTGTTTAAAGTGTTCCATGATAAAGTATAAAGTTTAAACATTTGAGAAATTAACATTTTCCTCAACAAAAAACTAAAATTGTTGAAGTACATAATATGGTGAAAAGATTTAGGGAATTTCACTCCATGAAGGGCAAAACCAAAAACCACTGAATGTTTGTGACCTTTAAATTCTGTTATGCAGAGAGAAAGCCGTACATTAATCCTGTACAGAAACGTCACAGAGTTCTCTGGGCCCGAGCTCATCTCAGATGGACCGACAGACAGCGGACACGTGTGCTGTGGTCGGATGAGTTCATGTTATTTAAGCATTTAAGCCTCAATCTGAACATGCTACGACTGCTTAATAAGGTATCGAGACTCACAAACCTGCAACCATCAGTGTCCTCAGTTCCTCACACATTAAACAGTAGAAATAAATAGGAACACTGATGGAACACAGGGGGGAACACGCCCCCGTCCTGACTTTTATGGAGTCTGTTTCTATTTCCAGACTACAGTTAAGTTGATCAGTGAAACATTATAAATCTTTTGTTTCTGCTTTTATCAGGTAAATAAAGATTAAAGAGAATAAAACACATCACACATTCTTCTATTTACTGTGTTTTACTAAACGTCCCAACTTTTCTGGAAACAGGGTTTGTACATGCAGTAGGTTTTTACTTTATGACACAATCTGTTATTGACTAACCAGTATAGGGAAGGACACTGTTTGCTAACGTCCACGCTGTAATCACTGGAGCGGTGGTGACATTAATCATGCTGTGACACGACGTTACAACACGAGTTCTGGTTAAATAAAGGAAATAAATCTAACGCACATAAACAGAAATAAACATTTAGTGTTTTTAATGAAGCCCTTTATCGTCACCTCACAGCAGGACTGATGTCACCACCGACCTGCTGGTTTCAGACGGGTGTTTGTGGTGATTTGGTTTTATCATGAGTTATAAACACAGTCCTGTCATGATGTGATGAAGTGACTTAACAACATCATTAAAATAATACTCATGCCAATGTGCACGGCTTCAGCTGCTTACCATACAGATCTGAGAGATTCTGGGGATCCAGCGGGGCGTGTCCGGGTCCGGGTTAGTGTTGTGTTCATTGTAGAAGGTATAAAGTTTTCCATCTGATTTACTGCCTTTATCCGCTATAATTTTTACATGTTTCTGCTCTAAAATAAAAGAAAAGATCAAGGTTAGTAATCTGGTCATGTCGAAATACCAGAGCCTGGACTAAATGCTAAATAGAAACAGACGCCTGCTATCAGTTATTACTCAGGATTAGCAATTAAATCATATCAATAATCTAATATTCTAAACAATGTTAATTATTAGCGTTTATGTGTTCTGTCTCTGTGGTGTAAAGTACTCGTTAAACACCACTGTGTTCCAAACTCCATGAGAAAATTGTCTGTCAGTTCAAAAGGAACATTTCTCAATAAAGACTGCACATAATTCAGTATGTCACCATCTACTGTACATAATATTGTGAAAAGATTCAGGGAAACCACTGTTGAATGTCCGTGACCTTTATGCTACAGTGATAAAATACAGCCACACGAGCTCAAAAGCACTTCAGAAAACTGTCGTCACTTAACACAGTCCACCGCTGCATCAAGAAAATGCAACCTGAAACTCTATTCTATACGGTAACACATCTGAGTTCTCTGGGCCCGAGCTCATCTCAGATGGACTCAGGTGGACACGTGTGCTGTGGTCAGATGAGTCCACGGTTCAGCGGACATCAACACTCCATAAACAAATAGGACCCTCCATGATGATTTGTTGCTGCTGTTTGTTCTCTTGCTTTTACTTGTAAATGGTGGAAAGGCGGGTAAACTATGTTATCATGGTGACACTAAGGACCCGCTCAACCCCCCACCCCGCCCGGCCAATCAGACACTTGCGTCACAGGTTCGCTGGTTCTAGACCAACATGATTATGGGGCCAGATCGACACCGGGTAATTCTGCAGTGGAAAAGCACCAGAGCAGCACCATGCTGCTATAAAAGCTCTATCAGGTACCATGATGGAAGGTTTATTCTGTTAGTCTCTCACCTATGTGGTTTGCTGATGGTCTGGTACAACCTCCTGGGCTACACCTGTAGAGACCCTGAACTGTAGACTGGTCATTATGAGAGACTGTGAGGTACAGCTGCTCACCTGTAATACAAACACACACTCGGGTCACTCAATTATACATAAAAAAATTTAGTATTTATTTATTTATCTGCTGTATTAAAGGCCTTCAAAGTGTCAAATTATCATGTATTACTATTATTCATTTATTTTTAGTAACCGTTTCATTCTGGTCAGGGTCCCTCTCCCATTTACTCCTATCCTTTTTTTTACTTGCACAAAATACATGATTGCACTTCACTCTGAGTGCTGCTACTTTTTGCTGCCTTAGCTTATTTTTATTTAAATAGAAAAAGTTTTACAGTTTTTATATTTTAAACGTGTTTATATTAAGTTTTATTCTGTTTAATTGTTGTATATATATATTAATTTACTTTAATAACAGAGTAACTGCTGTTTCTTCTGTGCACATGACAATAAAACTCCTGAATCTTGAATCTATTTACATTTAAAATGAAATAAGATGGAAGAACTTGGTACAACTAGGAAACTAGGAAAAGCTTACTCAGTGGTTCAGTGTGTTATTTGTTATTTTTGTCATTAGCTTAGGATGTCTGTGCTGGTGCGCTAGTGTGTTTTACAGCTGCACCACGTGAGTGCTGTACTGACCAGATTAAAGTGTGAATCTATTTCATGTTTAGCATTAGCTGAGCGAGCACGTCTGGGTGTGATGACTTCTGCTGTACAAGATAAAGACGTTTTACTGTCGAAAAATTCCCATGAAACGTGATCACGTGTGGATCAGAACTGAGACATGAAACTGCTAACACCGATATTAACAATGAAATCAACATAATTATTATATTCAATCTCACTGAGCATTTCCCATGGAGCACTACACGATCATGAGGTTCCCCAGTCTCCAGACCTGAACCCAGCAGAGTAACTTCAGGAATTTGGTGGATTGGCAGCAAAAATGAGACACAATCAGGTCACCACCAACCAAAACCTCAAAGACTTTGTGGAATCCAAAACACAAGAACCTGAGACCATTCTGAGAGGTGTTCCTAATAAAGTGGCCAGTAAATGTATATCAGAATAACTACACAACAATCTAAAAGCTGCAATTGATGACATTAAAGACTGATTAATACTTAATAATAATTTAAATTTCTATAGAGCATTTCACACACCCAAGGACACTTTACAATGTAAATATTAAAACCAATTAAACTCACTCAATTAATTAAACTAATTTTAAAGCAAAATGGTGGAACAATGATAAAAAACAACACACCAAGGTCTCCTTTCGACCTGCGATTGATCCCTCACCTCAGTTTACTGTCCGTGAGGAGTTAAGTATGTTCTCCTTGTGTCCTGGTACTTCTTATAAACATGCTGAGAGTTCATTTGCTTCTCTAAATTGTGAATGTGAAACGTGTGTGTGTGTGTGTGTGTGGTGGTGGTGTGTATTTTTGCCTCATGCTCAGTATTTCCCACTGACATTGGACACACTGCAACCCTGACCAGGATAAAGTGGTGAGTGGATAAATGAAGGACACATTGGGTCCCCGGTCCAGCACAAAGTGGTGATACACACAGAGCAGAGTACCGGTCCATTACTGGGCATCAAACCATTCAATTAACCTTATTAACACCTACAATTCAGACTTGCCAATCCACCTACTGACCGGTAAGAGTGAAGAACAAAATGACTACATTGTAAAGAATAATAGTTTAAAGTGTTTTCTTACCGATTTTTAGGCAGGGATCTTTGATTTGCACTAAATACGGCAGATCGAAACACTTCTCAGGAGACAATTCTGAGTTCTGTTATTAATAAAAAACATATTAGGAACAAGTTCAGGTTCATAACGACACTTTCAATAGCAGCAGAATCATTAAATATAATTTACATCATTAGAATTTATTTAAAAATAAATAACCCCCCCCGTTTCTCCCTGTGACTCCTCTGCATCGCCCCACCCTGAACAATAACAGCAGCAGACTAGCAGGCGCTCTCTTACTCTCTGACACGGGTGTGGTCACCAGCCGCTTCGTTTCAGAGGTGGGATCTCACAGAGAGCCGCACCGCGTATGGAGCATCACGCTATGCTTTTCTGAAATCGTCCACCACACGTGGAATCGAATGAACAAATCAGCAGGGTTCGCATTAACATCAGACTAATGGGTAGAGCAGTGGGTTGCCAACTGGAAGGTTGTGGGTTTGAATCCCAGCTGTAGAATGGCTGACCCTGCGCTCTGTTATGTTTACATATGATAAATAAAGTCATCACATCAGCACTAGGATTATCACATGATGTGGATCTACAGCGACTATAAACACGATAATAATGACAGTAATAAAATACTGACAGTAAGATCAACAGAAGTAAAATGTTCAGGCGTGTGAAATGTATTTTGTTAGCAGGGTTGAGAGGAACAGAGCTCATGTACCACATTATTCGAGTATTCTGAGGTATTTTTAATCCAGCTCTCCACTGGTCGGCCGTACAGTAGTCTACAGAAGACCTCGTCTCGGCTCTCGGGAGGTTTTTAACTTTAACTCTTCTGCTAACAGGAGAACAATAAATGGCGGCGCTGAAGCTTATCTTGTAGTGTTAGGCTTTGACGCAGGAAATGGACTCACAGTTTAATCTACACACGGCGGCTGTGCTGGACATTTAAAAAGCACTTTAAATAGAAAACAACTGATGTCCTTAAACCACCTCACAGAGTTCTTATCATCACCTCATCCATTACTGTGGTCCAACCAAAACTGGTCCATTAGTTTGTACCTAGACTCACAATTTTTTTAGATAAATATATTTTTAAATATGTTTTTACTGATTAATACCAATCTGAAGACCTGAAACCATTTCTAAAAGTATTGGGACATGAGTACAGTTTAATGCTCCGTGTCCTGATCTATTATCAGACGCGTCTCGCTGTAGGTTTACACTACAGCGTCGGTTCATGGTTGCAGTAATAACGTACCATGTTACAGCAGTTTGTTTGGTCCCCCGTGGTGACACAGATGAACAGTGACGTTCCGTTCGTCCCCTCCGTCAGCAGAGAGATATTAAACCTACAGTCCTGGAATTAAAAGAACCAAAAAAAAGAATTTTAGACCTTTTATTAAATGTTAGGGTTGGGTTTTTAAGTTTGTTTGTTTATTTATCAGGATTATAACGTGATGTTTTACATTTTGATTCCGGGTCGTTACTGCTTACACAAGATTCATCAGTTCAGGTTTAATATCAAACACAGTCATGAACTATTTAGTGTCTCCAGTTCACCTCACTTGCATGTTTTTGTACAGTGAGAGGAAACCAGAGCACCCGGAGGAAACCCACACAGACATAAGGAGGACATGCAAACTCCACACAGAAAGGACCCGGACCGCTCCACCTGGGGATCTTGCTGTGAGGTGACAGTGCTAGCCACTTAGCCACCGTGCCGCCCAGGTTTTTTAAGTAATTGCAGTACCAGATACTGTCCACACACAGGTACCTATAACGTTCAGGACACTTATTAACTGACTTCATAAAACGATTAACATTTCTTTATTTAACGTTACGTGTTTAAAGTCTTTAACAACTTTTATTTAGTGAACTTACAGGAGAACTGACGGGACAAACGTTCTTATATAACGGCAGCCGTACCTGCACAGAGAAGAAAAGAGTTAAATCAATATTATAAAACAGATATTACCGGTTCTAAAATCTGATTGGCTGAGCCGCGTTTGAAGCCGTTGTAAAATCCCCGATAAACGCACACCTATGACCGCCTCACATCATTCCATATTAATACGCCACTGAAAAGAAAAAGTGAATGTTATGTTCACCCTCATGTTGCCTAGCAACACTGTTAACGGACTACCTGGGGTCGCGGAAGAATGCTTTTTGTAAGTGTTTTTGTAAATAAAAACATTTATAAATTGAACATTGTTGTATTTTATTATATTTTATGTTGACTGCCGTTTTATAAAAGCAATAAGCCACAAGAGACCGTGCATTACGTTTTAGGTCAAAACAACCTTCCCCGTGATAAAATCACAGTAATGCACGGTCTCTCGTGGCTTATTGCTTTATTCAACAGGACATACAGCTGTGATGAACATTATTACCCCCCCCCCCCCCCCTAACCCCCCCCCCATATTCCATAAACCAGGTACAGCATCTCATAACATTAAGTGTTTAGTGAGACTTGGATTTATAAACTCTTAAGTAGTGCTGGACAATAATTCGATATCGATATATATCGCAATAGAAAATGTTTCAATAACGGTGATAGGATTTTTAAACAAATTCGATCGATATGCATGATGACGTCAGTGCGTGATGACGTACGGCACAGGCACGAAGCCAGTGCTCAGCGTTACCGCTCTGATTACACTCCGCTACAACACGGTGGATATCAGCGGCTAAATGAGTTCAGCAGCTGTGAGTGAACGAGCATCCACAGTTTAAACAGAAGCAGCAGAAATAGTTGATAAGAGATGAAAGACTCTTTTTATTCTGTATTCTTTAAGCACAACACCTGATACAGCAAATTCTGCAGCAACTCTTAAGCACTTTTTATATTCTTTATCCTGGTTGAGCACTTTTGTTCGAAAATGTTTACATACAAATAATAATCAGTCCATGTTGTGGTTTAAAGTTAGTTAAGACCAGAGGTGGAAAGTAACATTTACATTTACTCGCGTTACTGTAATTGAGTGTACTTTTTAGTTTTTTGTGTACTTATAGTTTTTAAAGTAGATTTCACAGCCTGTAATTTTACTTTTACTTAAGTATGTTTTGTATTAAGAATTGTAATTCGCTAAATTTAAAATAAGATCCGTTACTGAGTAAAATAATAAACGCTAAAGAAATCGCGTCTGGGAAACTGCAGTGAATTCTGCAATGGGGAATCGGATCTTTTGTCTCGGTTCCTTTTAAAGAGCCGTATATATACATAAAGCGCGAATCGATTCCTTTATTTCAGTTTAAAGGGCCGTCCAATAGATTCAAATAATTCTACGACACATCACTAATGGTTATACAGTTTAAAAAAGTTTTATGGGAGTAAAATGACACATTACACATCCCTAAATGTTTTAAATGTTGTATCAACATGTTTCTTTTATTATATTTGAATTAAAAACAACTATTGTGAGAATTATATCCACTTGTCCTGTTTGCATTACACAGAAGAGACCCCCCCCCCCCCCGCTGTTAAACAAGTAACTAAGTAATGTTTACTCTGAGTACATTTTAAATGAGTTACCTTTTACTTGAGTAGATTTTTAGACTAGTAACTTTACTCGTACTTAAGTAAAAATGCATTAAAGTAATAGTACTTTTACTTGAGTACAATATTTTAGTACTCCTTCCACCTGTGGTTAAGACATATGTTAATATATTATATATTGTCAAAGCTTATGTTTATTTGAGAATGATGTCGTGTTTTTGTCTGTATACAAATGCTAAATACAAGTAAAAGGTGAAAGCTAATTTATTTGTATTATTATTATTTTTTCTAAATATTATGTAGTTGTAAAGGGTGAGATTTCATAGACTTTGAACCTGTTCGCAGGTACAGCCTTTCTATGTTGGTGTTCCTGGCAGTTTTTCTGACATTTGTATTATTCATATCAATATCGGAATTATATCGTATCGACCGAAATTAGGAGTTATAACGTGATATAAATTTTAGCCATATCGTCCAGCCCTACTCTTAAGTTTGATCCCCAAAAGCACAAGAACCAAAAATACCAACATTAAAACCTGTAAGAGTAAAAAGCTCAGAGAAGCTGCTGAAACATTTGGCCAAAATTTGTAAACCAACACTTCCATATCTTTATCATCCATGTGAGACCCCCCCCCCCCCCCCCCCTAACCCTAACCCCCCCCCCCCCCCCCCCCCATATTCCATAATTTTCCAGATTTGTTAGCTAAGTGGGTAAATATTTCTTCACACAGGACCAGACCAGATATATAATGTATAAGACATAATTAGGAAACAGTTTACCAGCTGTAACTGTGGTGCTTTATCTCCAGGCTGGAAGACGTACAGACCCTGAGGACCCACTGCATACAGGTTTGTGCTGACGGGGTCCTTAATCAACTTCATTAAATCCTTTACTCCTGAGTTTGAAGTGAGAAATGATCCATCTAAACCAGAGAGAGATAAAACAGAAGAACTCAGTGACCTGGTGGAAGACTGTATGTACATTTACGGCAATTCGCGAACGCTTTTATTCAAAACAACTTTCAGTACTGTAACAATATATTGTCTAAGCAATGGAGGGTTAAGGGCCTTGCTCAAGGGCCCAACAGTGGCAACCCGGCAGTGGTGGGGCTTGAACCAGCAACCTTTCCATTTCTAGTCCAGCACCTTAACCACTAGGCTACAATTGTACAAAACATAAAGTGTAACAGAGCATTGTGGGGGCAAAAACTTTTGGGGGCAGTTTTCCTCTGGGGATCAATAAAGTAATCAATCATTCAATCAATCAGTCAATCAATTAGTCAGTCAGTCTGTATGTCGATCTACGGACCCCCAATGATGAATTATATAAAAACGATTTAAATGTTAAGATCTTTAGGTAAATATTCATGATTATTGATGATTTTATTAAACAGTTTCTTCTGTTTTGAGATAAAGAACCTCATGTTGCTGGCTCGTAACTCACTCACTCATGTTTAACAGGTGTAACATAACCTAAAAGAACTGTGCATTAGGCATGAACTGGAACTGAGACCTGCTAGTGCACCTAGATTAATAATAACCAGCAGAATGAGGCTTAAATATCAGTTTGATGATGTGATAGGGTTTTAGATGATAAATAATCATACACAGGTGTGTGTTCTTACCTTTGTGTGGTATTATAACCCTCGGTGTTGGGTGTCCATGTTTCTCCTCTGCAGACTTCATGATGAACATTAAGAGCAGTAGAAGCAGTGAATGGAACCCCTTCAGTAACATCATCTTCTGTGTTCTGAGGATGAAGGTGCACAAGAACCGTCACCAAACTCCAAACTACGAGTCTAAAACCAGTCAGTCAACGGATCAGATGATTAGAATGAGAGAGCAGGAACTAGAGCTTTACATGCACGGAACGTGTGTGTGTGTGTGTGTGTGTGTGTGTGCGTGCGTGTGTATGTGTGTGTGTAAAACTTATGTATGCATTTATATTATTATTATTATTATTATTATTATTATCATTATTATCATCATTACAATTATTATTATTATTATTAGTTGTAATAGTAGTAGTAGTAATGATGAGATATTTTACCTACTGTTATGTTAAATCTAATAAAAAATATATCACAATTAGTGACCCCAAGTGGTCAACCTATAATTTGGTCATTTATGCTGGTTTTGAAAGCTTTATAAACACAATGTAATGCTCTATAATGAACTTGAAGCACCACATCCTAAAAGTCTATTGTTAATGTGTATTTAATTCAGTGCTTTAAATCTCTTCTCTCACTGAACAGTTTAAACCTGAACTGTAGCAGCATTGTTACTCTTTCTATAATTTATGTGTGATTATTAGCATGAGCTTCAAACAAAAGTCTGATTGTACGAACCCACAAGAGCAAAAAGAAGACTGTTGTTCTGTAATGACATTTAAAGGGTACGCTTCACCCCAGGCCTTCCAACCATGCTTCATTTCTATTATTTAACACAATTATACTGTAGCAGTGTGCAGGACGATGTAGAGATCAGGCTGTGTGCAGTATGCAGTGTATTAGTATGCAGTATAAACTGGGGTAATATGGAAAATATAGTACATACTGGGTCATATATCACATGCAGTGTGTCCTGGGCAGAATACACTGAACAGTAATATCATAGGAAGTGCAGAACACAGTAAATACTGAGGTATTAAGCAGTCTGCTGTATATATTTGGGCTGTGCACAGTATGCAGTATATATAGGGACTGTATATCATGTGTGGTAGGATGCAGTATATATAGGGACTGTATACCATATTGTGTGGTAGGATGCAGTGTGGCACTGGTAAAACTTTCTAACTCAACAATGCTCCGGCATTCATTTATTTTCTTGTATTTTTCTGCCATCTAGTGGAAAATAACCTCATGTACAGAGATGAAAAAGGTTGATTTGTATGAAGGTAAATATGTAGAAAAAAACTATAAAAATTTTTTTTTTATGATTACTCATCACTTATTCAGTGTTATTTTGGAGTGTTTTGTTGTTTTGTTTTTTTTAAATATATTTTCTTTATGCTTTTTCTCCCTTTTTAGCGCGTCCAATTGCCCGAATGCCAATTCCTGCTCTGATTGAGGAGAACGAAGCTAACCCACGCCCCCTCCGACACGTGGGCAGCAGCCGTATGCATCTTATCACCAACACTTTGACGAGTGCAGTGCAGCTCTGTGTTGTGTACGGAGAGACACACCCTGACAGCACTCTTTTCTCATCTCTGTGCAGTGCCATCAATCAGCCAGCAGAGGGCGTAATTGCACCAGTCATGAGAGAGAGAGACCCCATCCGGCTTTGTCCCGCCCATATCTGAACAACAGGCCAATCGTTGCATATGTGTTTTACACTCTTTTACAACATTTGTTTTAATTTCATGTTGGATTCTATGTCGAAATGTCTGATTGTGAATCCACTGCTTGAACAACCTATAAGCAGTGCTTCTGGGTGGCTGCGGAGCTTCTTCAGAATGAAATGCAGGATAAAGTGCAAATGAACAGACTGAACAGATTTTTAAAGCCTGGACGGACTGACGGCTGATTTTGCTGCATTCTTTCCGTCTGTTATTAATTTGCTCTTTGGCCGAAGATCTGTTGCTGGAATTGATCCTAAAAGTAATAAAACTGGAAGCTGAGTAAGCTGAATGATTTAGAAAGACACGGGGAGAACAAGAACTGGGAGAAATCAAAGTTAAAAAGCAGATGTGATGGTGAGTGGTCTGAAGGGAGGTATGCTAAGCTACTGCCAGGGCAGCGTGTGTGGTACCACTGATCTGCCATCTGGATTTCATTCAGCACCGCTCTACTGCTCTTGTACTGTTAGTGCTATTAAATACCAGCAACAAATGAAAACTGTTATCTCTCAGAGTACTCACGCTTCAGCCAGTCGCCCTGGGCTCAGAGAGGGCTGGGAAGGAAAGTCTGCTCAGCAACCCCAGACCACCCGTACCCCAAACTGTTTCCAGTAACAAACAGGGATCAGGTTAGCGCTGCTGCTGTCCATGTGATTAGCAAGAAACTTAACTCGAGTTTTAAGATAATGATTATATCACAGGTACACCAGTTCCAGCAGACACACTCCAAAAACTTTTTTGCATATGATGCATGTACAGTTTTGATTTCACCCATTCTTACCTTGTGCTGTTTGAAGCTAAAGATATTCAGGAATTTCTCACCTGATCACTTCTGAGCATTTGCTGCACACAAAACGTAAGTAATGAAGCATTACAACCCAGTATACACACACACACACACACACACACACACACACACACACACACACACAGACCTCCGTCAGTGCTGTGAGGCTCACCACAGCACGTCCACATAATGAGCACTGGGTGGTGGTGACATGATTTCAGAGCCGTGTGGTTTTCTCCATATTTGCTCTAACATTTACTCTATGCCACCACACACACACCCAGCGCCAAGTCACTGCGGCACAGTAATGTTTTTGTTAAACTTTTTATTGATTAAAAAAGCTGATAAGTAAAATAAATCATACAGAATGTGTAGTTGCTGAATCTGTTAAATCCTGTGTGCTCTTCAGTCTGTCACCTTTTCCCCCACCAATGTTACATTTCCCCTGCAGTTTGCACCTCCACACTGGCAGAGGGGCGCCACAGACTAGTGCCCATGCCGTCCGACACTTGTGGATTATTAAAGAAAGTCATACCACATACAGAGAGTCACACTACGTCCCATGTGTTCCTCCACTGCCTGTGCCAGCAAATCTACCAGACAGCAGGGGTCACTGTTTCAGAGGTTGAAGTTGAGACTGCTGTGCCAGCAATGCTGCTCCTGCTAGTTGTGACAGATACCTGCCGTGTTTGGAAATGTCCAGAACTCACTATGGACGTTATCACAGACTGGACTGAATAATTAAGAACTCACGTTGCTTGTTTATTCTTTTCACTAATTATAACTTTTAGTTTAATTTAATTTTGTGTTTGTATGCTTTGTGTAAGTCTAATTAATTTAAATTGTTAATAATTTAAGTAAAGTCTGGTTCCTCTCAAGGTTTTTTCCTGTAATTTAAGGAGGGTTTTCTTGCCACTGTCACCCTCGGCTTGCTCTACAGAGATTTTTGGTCCTGGATTCTGTAAAGTTGATTTCAGTCCATTGTAAAAAGCACTATATAAATACATTTGACTTGACAACCAATGCTACAGAGTTCTATAAATCAGTCAGTGAACATTTGAGGATGGAAGCTGAATATTGCAGTTCACAGATGCTCTACTCATTCTGACAGAGCTTTAGAGGATCTGCTGTGATCCGTTGCCTAATTTTAATGTTCCTACAAAATACTGCACATCAGTTGTGAGTTTTAAATAAAAAACACTTTATTTTGCCTTGTTTTGCTCTCTTTTGTTTTACTTCCTCACCTCAGAGAAGCTAAAAATCACCACGAAAAGATGTGATTTAAATTGATCGATGATTTGTAGGCATTCTCTGTGTGGTGTGTGTGTGTGGGGTGTGTGTGTGTGTGTGTGGTGTGTGGTGTGTGTGTGTGTGTGTGTGTGGTGTGTGTGTGTGTGTGGGGTGTGTGTGTGTGTGTGTGTGTGTGTGGTGTGTGTGTGGTGTGTGTGTGTGGTGTGTGTGTGTGTGTGGGGTGTGTGTGGTGTGTGTGTGTGTGTGTGTTTTTCCCCAGTCTCAGATAAATGAGACGCTGAGGTCCTGCTCTCTGTTTCCAGCAGACCAGAGGGAACAAGGGAAATGAGGAAGCACGGAAGTGAATGAGGTGGTGAAGGGTGGAGGGATTTTGTAGGGGATGGGGTGGTGGTGGGCGGTTGTAGGGGATGGGGTGGTGGTGGTGGTGGTGGTGGTGGTGGGGGGGGGGGGGGGGGGGGGGGGGGTTGTAGGGGATGGGGTGGTGGTGGGGAGGGGGGGGGGGGGGGGGGGGGTTGTAGGGGATGAGGTGGTGAGGGGGTATGGTGGGGGTGGTGGGAAAGGGCCGTTACACAGAGATTTGGAACAATCTGAGAAGTTTCTACTGAGTTGGTTGGACTATCTTACAGGTCAGTGATTGGAAGCCAGCTGCTGTTTGTTCGTTTTGGATGAAGCGCCTCTTATGTTTTAACCCAAAGTTTCGGAAATATCAGCATGTCAGAACAGAACCCCCCCCCCCCCCCCCCCCCCCCCCAACCTCACCAAACACACTGATTTAGGTTCCGAATGATAAACAAAGTAAAGCCGCAGCATCATTGTTTTATATTTCTAATAATTAGTGTTAAGATTGTTCTGATATCCACCTAACATTTACAATTAAATTACAACCACAGATAAAACATCACACTTCATTTTGTTGGAATTAATTCAGTGCAAAACTCATGAAGACATGTCCCATCATTTACAGATACTCACCAGCCGACAAATATTTCTTCAGCTAACTTCTGTATCACACCATCTAAAAAGTACTTTATCCACCACTGCTTAAAACCTAAAACCATGTTTTTTTTTCTTTAACACAAAAAGTGGTTCATTGTAAACGAAGCACATCTACATTCCACCCTAAATCACACACAGAACATCACATAACATTTTCCAATAAGAGACGTTTTATTCTACACAATAATGTCCATTCTAACTTCAGAAAAACAAAGACTGGACTCAGAACCGGAGAGAGGAAGGGGATCGAGTATTTCCCCTGAGTTTTGGGGGAGGGAGAAGAGAGGGAAACGGGAAAGAGGTCATGCTAGGGTCTGATTCATTAAACCCAGAGAGAAAGTGTTGGGTTATTTATTATCCTGTGAAGAGCCTCTCTACATAATTCAACACAACCAGTCTGAGAGCTGATGTACTCCAGCGTTACTGAAAAAATTACACCTGTAATCATCTCAACAATACCACTCACACACACACTCACACACACACTCACACACACACACACACACACACTCACACACTCACACACACACTCAACTCAAAAGAAGCTTTATTGGCATGACAAATAAGGACATTCGTATTGCCAAAGTAAGTTACAGGGAAATATAAACAATAAAAATAAGAAAGAACAAAAATATACAGAATAGTTACATGTGCAAAAAATATAGAATAGAATAAAATATTAATAAAAACAGTGCAAAATAATAACAATAAAAAGTATAATATTTACAATAATGAGGTTTTAAAACAATCAGTTTGTGCGTGTGTGTGTGTGTGTGTGTGTGTGTATGAGACATGGTCACCCACTGTCCCTCACCTGGTGGCAGGTGTGTGTATAGAGTGCTGCTAGTGTGCAGCTCTCTCTGTGCTCCCCCAGTAGGTGGGGCAGTTTGTCGGGGTCTGGGAGGGAGGTGAAGTTGGGGATGATGTTATTAAATTTAGGGAAGAATTGGGAGCGGACGTGGTGGTACTTGGTACTTGGAAGTGCAGCTCCGTCTCTACTGTACTGAGAGTGCAGTGCTGACACGACCTCTCCTCCCGGGGCAGCCAGGACCGGGTGTGTCGCCCCGTCTCCACGGCCAGGTCGTGTGCGCTCAGTCTGTACCTCGTCAGGGTGTTTCTTAATTTAGGGTCGGATACTGTGCTCAGATAATCTGCTGCACTGTAGTGTCTGTTTAGGGCCAAATAACAAAAAATAATAACAAATAATAAATAATAAATAACTGCATTTTACTTTGAGTTTTAGTTTCAGTTTCCCAATAATTCAGATATTTAGTTCTGAGTTTTTGTGTAATTTGGTTTATTTTAATTGGGTTTGCAGATTTCTCCTGTTCCTGAGTCTTTATTGTGTTAGTGTGTGTTATTAGTGTGTCGGCGTGTGTTATTACAGTGTCTGTGTGTGTTAGTGGTGTATCTGTGTGTGTTAGTGGTGTATCTGTGTGTGTTAGTGGTGTATCTGTGTGTGTTAGTGGTGTATCTGTGTGTGTTAGTGGTGTATGGGTGTAGTGACTCAGGACCAGTTGGATGAGGGGACTGGTATGTTTGCTCAGCTCTTGGTGTTTCAGGGCTTTATAATGATAAGTTTGGTGGTCGCTCTTATTTAGATGGTTCCAGAAGTTGATGCTCTTCTCTGTATGTTTATAATTAGAGGAAATCGGCCTAATTCTGCCCTGCACACATTGTTCGTGGTGTGTTAGTGGTGTGTTAGTGGTGTGTTAGTGGTGTGTGTTAGTGGTGTGTTAGTGGTGTGTTCGTGGTGTGTTAGTGGTGTGTGTTAGTGGTGTGTTAGTGGTGTGTGTTAGTGGTGTGTTAGTGGTGTGTTGGTGTGTGTTAGTGGTGTGTTAGTGGTGTGTCTGTGCACCTTTAGGATGCTTTTACAGAACTCTGTGTGCAGGGTCTCTAATGGATGTTTGTCCCAATTATGGAATTGATGGTGTGTAAGTGAACCCCAAACTTCACTGCCATATAGAGCAATCGGTTCAATTATTGATTCAAAAATTTTAAGCCAAATTCTAATCGGAATTTCTACGAATGTTTGACGTTTTATGGCGTAGAAGGCCCTGCGAGCTTTTTCTCTCAGTTCATTTACTGCCACACACACACACACTCACACACACACTCACACACACGACACGAGCTCTGCAAACACTTCACACAAGTTCACTTAGTCTGGGGTCTTGCTTACTTACAACACACACACATTCACACACACACTCACACACACACTCACACACACACACTCTCTCTCACACACACACACACACACATGACAAGAGCTCTGCAAACACTTCACACAAGTTCACTTAGTCTGGGGTCTTGCTTACTTACAACACACACACGCGCACACACACTCACACACACACTCACACACACACGCACACACACTCACACACACACACGCACACACACACTTCAGACAATTCTGGATGGAGTAAAACTGACCATCAGTGAGGAAGGAAGTGCTTTATTGCTTTCTGTCATCATGAATACTGAAGTTTTACACGTTTTATAGTCATGACACCCCTGTAAATAACATTCCTGTTAATAGATCCCAAACATGACATCCCAAAACATTAGGACCACCCCAAAATGCTCATGACATCACCTATTTTATAACAATGGTGCTTGTTGCAGTTCCTTGTAGTTCACGTGTTAAATGCAGCAGATCTGATCAGCATAAAGACCTGATGACTTTGATAAAGGCTGCATCATTATGGCCAGACGACTGGGTTGTGGTGTCTTCCAAACAGCTAAGGGGGCTCACAGGCAGCCGTGGTGAGTACCCACCAATAGTGGTCCAATGATGGACAAGCTGTGGACAGGTTGATGGGTGGCAAAGACTCAGAAATGTCAGAGGACTTATGAAAGGCTGTGACGGCAGGTACGGACCAACAGAAGATCTACTGTGGCTAAAATTGCAGATCATTTTAATCCTGATGATGAGGTGAATGTGTCACAACACACAGCGCATCAAATCCTTCTGTGCATGGGGCTGCGTGGTCACAGGCCAATATCACCACCCATTATAACTCTTAAAATACAGAAATCTCTGTACTGAGAAATCTGAGGGTCTGGGGTGAAAATAACAGCCATTTATAATGTAGTTCCACAGCCTGGGAGATGAACTTCAATATCATAAATGTAACGGGTGAAGATTTAATGAAATGCATTTATATTTATAAATCTTAATATTTTCTTCCTCATAATAACAAAAACACTGCATTCCATTAAAGACATGAAAGCTATAATGTTCCTCTCAAGTAAACACTTTTTCTCACTTTAAACTGAAAATGACCCCACAAAGAGTTAACGTGGTCCACTGTAGAGCTGATCATTTTAAAATGAACCACAGAACATTAATCCTTATAATTTTAATAATACACAGAGAATAGAAACGGGAGTAGGATGTCACCTGGGGTACACTGATAAATCCATGTAAACTGTCAAACTCTGAGTAAGGTCAATGTGAATGCCCCCAAGACCAAGACCAGATGTCTCGAGGAATGCCAGTCATGTGCAAATGACACCACTGCTTCCACAGTATCCACTTCCCTTTCGGTTTTCAAGTCATAATCCTCATCCTCGTACAATTCATCAGGGCCATCCTGGTCTGGTGCCACCCTGTGATCCCCGAGAGCGCATAGTCGGCTCATGTTGTCCTTGACCACCTCACAGAAGGGCCGCTCGACACCATCGCAGACGCACCGCTCGAGCATTGTGCCATCCGGTAGCCTCCGGAGCTGCTCGATGGTGGCTCTGCATCTCACGGAGCACTTCCTTCCATTAAACAGCTGGCCACAGTGTGACAGGTACGTGGACAGTGCGGTGCGACAAAAGGTGTCCTCCTCGCACCTCTGCCGTGCTTCCGTGCACCCAATCCCACCAGCATGCACCCGGGGTAGGCACGGTTCAATGGCTTGCTTGGCGCGTCTGCAGTCTACGTCGACCCCACAGTCACAGGTCTCGAGGTCTGGGCCGCCGGATGTCCGGTTTAACCGGATAAGCGCTCCGATGCAGTGGCTTGGACAACGCCGCCGAGTGCCCTGGATGTTCCCATCACACGCAGCCAGGTACTGGTTATAGGCAAGCTCACACTCACGCTCCTGGTGGCATCGAAGAACCGCCTGCCAGCACACGGATTGTGCCTTTAATACCACAAAGACAGTGAAGAGACACAGCACAGGGCAATGCCAAGTCTCCATATTCAGTGTTCAGCTTTAGTTCACTTCCAGGGCACATTTACTGACCCAAGTGTGGAAGTTTTAATTTTGCATTTAAACATCTTGCTGAGAAGTTAGTGCACCAGTTCAGATCATGTGCTTATAAAAACATCATGCAACAAATCAGAATGAACTTCTAAACAAACTTCAGAAGCCATGAATGTGCGGGTTAATCATGCGGGTTTTTACCCAGATTAAAAGTTTGGATAAAAGGTGAGGTGAGATGATCCACCAAAACACTTCAGACAAAACCATGAAGATCACAATGTTCACACTCGATCCTTCCTCTCCACGCAGAGATGTTTTTTCCTGCAGTTTGTTCACTAGATCCAAAGTTTGCGCGTCTGATCCAGTTTGCGGTTTTTGCGCATCCAGACCCGTTAAATCCGGTTAAAGCGCGACGGTGCGGTTATTCGGTGCGTCCGTTCTGCTAAACAGCGAAAAGAAGAAAGACACACACACACACACACACACACACACACACACACACACACACACACACACACACTCACACACACACACACACTACCCCCTCCTCCTCATTATGCACTGGGTCGTAAAAGGGGGACTCGTTTCCATAACAACTATTTTGGGCAGTACTGCTGCGCGTCCCAAACCGAACCATGTTCACTATGTAGTGCACTAGTTAGGGACATTGTAGTTAGTACCGTTGTAACTAGTAACTATGCAAAATGCACCAAACAACACCAAAACTACAAAACTACCACCAGGGTCACAAGAGAAAATTAGCTTTATTTAGTTTTTCTTTCATTTTTTATTTTACCACTGCTTTATCCTGGTCAGGGTCGAGGTGGATCCTCAGGATGGTCAGATGTAATCCACTAAACTGTCCACAGTTTTACATTACTACACACTTAAAGGCTGCTAATAAGTTTTGTAATGTAGTTTTGATTCTGCTTTTGGCAGGAGCTTCATACCTGTGCTGTACCCTTTAAGCCCATGACAATATAAAGCTTGCTGAACTGTAGATGGTGTTCGCTGTGCTCCAGCAGGTTCTAATTCACGACCCACTGCATCTATGAATAGGATCAAGCAGTGATAAAACAGAAGTGAATGAATGAACATATCAAGCTGTACTTACCTACAAATGATTATATATAAACATAATAAACATATTAATCATATATATATATGTGTTCACTAATATTCTTTTTTTTAATAACTGCATTTCAATGCCTTGTACTCGTACACAACAACAAAGTTAAATTTATCTAGTTCTACTACTAACATAATTACACTTACTACTACCTGTATCTGCTACCACTAACACACTTGTTACTACCAACAAGAACTTCTTCTGTTTCTAACACCAGCACTACTGTTAGAGGGCAAATGGGCTTTTAAACAGTGCAGTAAAATAAAATAATAATGGATTATTCTCTATTTCTATGGAACACTGAAAGATCCCTCTGTCTATTGCCTGGCCAGTTCACAACAAAGAGTGTGAAGCGGGTCAGAAAACACTATTGTCCCCCATTCATGCCCCCCTCAATACCAGATTAACCCTGGTGAGGAGGGAAGAGGAAACAAGAGGGAGAATAAAACAGGTCTGTGGTCACAATCCCTCTACAGCTGGCTAGACGTTTAAAGACATTAATACATTTTATTATATAATTTAAGGTTTTTCTCCAGGTCTCCAGGTCCCTTAGCTAATAAACCACCAACATTTTCAGTGTTAATACAGGAACATAAAAAAACCCCCAATAAGATAAGACTTTATTGATCCCCTTAGGGAAATTAACTAATGAAGATTTAATTTAACTATTTGCTGCAATTTGCTCCATTAATCGCATAACAGTAATGCCTCTATCTGCTGGTCTAATCTGGTATTGCAGATCGAGGTAAACACCCAAATTAAACTCAAACACACACTGTATGGCCAAAAGTATGTGGACACTAGTCATTTAGAAACACCACTGGGTCTATACAGAGATACGGTTTGACCAGTTTGTAAAAAGGAGCCTCAGTGGCCCTGATGTAGAGGAAAGAGCGTGAAACTTTGTGGAAACATACACAAGGAGAACATGTCAAACTCCTCAAACACAGTCACTAGAGTTTAGGTTAAAAACTTAGTTCACCAAAGCTGAATGACACCGACACTGCAACCCTTGGGTCTGATATAATAGAGGTAATGAAACACCATTATTTCCAGTGTTGTGGATGGCATAGCAGTGCAGCAGGTAGTGTGAAAGCCCCGTAGCACTACGGTCCTTAAGACCTGGGTTCGATTCTAATTAACCTACTGATCCGTAAACCACTTTTCTAATTGTGTCCTTGTGCTTTTTCTCGTACCTTTGAACATACAGAAGGTGAATTGGCCGTAAATGTTTCCAAAATGTGAATAAATGTGTGATGATTTAAGGTGGCAATGGACTCTCAGAGACCCTGGCCAGGTGGAATGGATAAATCCTTCTTCATTGTGCATGCAAACCTATTAAATTCAGCACTAGAGAGTTTGCAACCGGTTTATGCCATATTTATAATTGGTTAAGGTGGTGTATATGTCTAAGATGGAACACTGGAGCATCAGAGTAGGTGCCGCTCAGCGACATCGGTCCAAAAGACATGGGTTCGATCCTCGCTTCTGGTTACTGTTTTAGGAAAAGGCCTGCCTGTGTTCTCTGTGCTTGCATGTGTTAATTCCACCACGACCCTGATCAGGAAAAAACAGCTAGTGACGATGTATGAATGAAGTGTATAATAGTATCATTCCATTTATTATAGTTCCATTCTGTGCATTTAAAAAAGCTTTTATACCAGCAGTCGCCACCGGTGCCACAGTAATGTCTCCATCTGCTGCTCAAACGAGGTGTTACAGTTCAAGACTAAAAACACATCCATTCATGTATTTACTCGTTAGTGGGAATTCTCAATAAACAGAGCACCAATCCAGCACTGAACACCAAACCCCAATCTACACATTCACTTATTCAGAGCACCCACAGGAAACCCATCCTACAGGGTAACACCAAATCAAAACCAGGTCCTCAGGACTTCTGTCGCCTGCACTCATACCAGCCATCGTACCAGCTGTGCCACCATGTCATCCTGAAACTTTATAAGTCTTTAATAAGATCACAGAGTTCATAAAAATATGTTTATTATAGGAAATCAGAAAATTAATAAAGATCAAACAGAAAAGGGGATTGATATACATTATTACATATATTGTGCATATACAGGTGAGGAAAATACAGGGCTGATGTTTTATTGAGTTTTGAATATAAACACACTTTTAGGTCATAAAGAAATACAAATAATAACATCATTATATGATAATCAGACAATAACATGCATCTCCACCCGCATATATTGCTTTATATACTGTACATATATTTATATTGCAGTTATACAAATCACACAATATCAAAGATTCACATTTGAAGACATTTCAGGACATCAGATCTTGGCGACGCTTTATGGCACTAGAACCCATGTTGGCTATGACACACATGAACTGTTTCAAGCACTTGTCACGACACATGACTGGTACAAACCACACAGCATGAACAAAACGCTGGCAACAATGAAAGTATCTTCATCTGTTCCACCGAAAACTCACACAATATCATCTCAGACTGAACCGAACTGTGGTACATAATATAGAGAGGAGCAATCCAGGAGGAACAGTCCGAAAACTCAACACTCGATCACCTGCACAAAAAAAAAGCACCACTGGGGTGAGGTGAACGATAATGGGGATCAGTCTGGGATGAAATGACAGAGGATAAAGGTTAGCATGGGAATTTGAATAGCTTGAGCATTTGGATGCCCATTTTTCCCATGATCCTTTTCTACAAACCCAAGAGAACTGTTAACACCGATATGGCTGTTTTACTTCACGGCTTCATTCACATTACATTATTGCTTTACCTAAACGTTTACAGTCACACATACACACGTGTGTGTGTGTGTGTGTGTGTGTGTGTGTGTGTGTGTGTGTGTGTGTGTGAGTTTCACTGATTACAGGTTTGAACTTTTCAGCACATCTCAGAGCAGATATAAACCAGCATCAGTCTCTTCTCTATCAGCCAGTGAATACTGAAAGTACTTTGCATAAAAGCCTCTCACACATCAGCAGTAAGTTTCTGAGTTAACGTACGTGTGTGATTGGAACTGGACTTAAACACACATATAAAGTTGTTGATTATTTTAGTTTACTACCCTCACATCTTCTGGTTTGGAATTGTAGATTTCTGCATCCTAAAACCACCTGAAATGTTAAACTGTCTGCACGACACCGGCTATAAAACATGGATAAAGTTCTATAAAGTTCCATACATGCTCTTCAGTTCTGTCTATGCATGTGTTAGTGTGTGTGTGTGTGTGTGTGTGTGTGTGTGTGTGTGTGTTGGCGTTATTCATCAGGACTGGCAGCTAATAAACCAGGCAGTGATTTATGTTGTGCTACTATTGCAATATAATACACCTAACATATAAAATAACCCCAGTGCATTATTGTTTATTGTTATTATTTTTGTAGTTCTTGTACATTTATTATTACAGAATCTGTTTAAATTGAATACAGTATACGCTGATCAGCCATATAGAAGCACTTTGTAGTTCTACAATTACTGACTGTAGTCCATCTGTTTCTCTACATGCTTTGTTACCCCCTTTCATGCTGTTCTTCAATGGTCAGGACCCCCACAGAGCAGGTATTATTTAGGTGGTGGATGATTCTCAGCACTGCAGTGACACTGACATGGTGGTGGTTTGTTAGTGTGTGTTGTGCTGGTATGAGTGGATCAGACACAGCAGCGCTGCTGGAGTTTTTAAACACCTCACTGTCACTGCTGGACTGAGAATAGTCCACCAACCAAAAACATCCAGCCAACAGCGCCCCGTGGGCAGCGTCCTGTGACCACTGATGAAGGTCTAGAAGATGAGCGACTCAAACAGCAGCAATAGATGAGCGATCGTCTCTGACTTTACATCTACAAGGTGGACCGACTAGGTAGGAGTGTCTAATAGAGTGGACAGTGAGTGGACACGGTGTTTAAAAACTCCAGCAGCGCTGCTGTGTCTGATCCACTCATAGCAGCACAACACACACTAACACACCACCACCATGTCAGTGTCACTGCAGTGCTGAGAATCATCCACCACCTAAATAATACCTGCTCTGTGGTGGTCCTGTGGGGGTCCTGACCATTGAAGAACAGGGTGAAAGGGGGTCACAAAGCATGTAGAGAAACAGATGGACTACAGTTAGTAATTGTAGAGCTACAAAGTGCTTCTATATGGTAAGTGGAGCTGATAAAATGGACAGTGAGTGTAGAAACAAGGAGGTGGTTTTAATGTTATGGCTGATCAGTGTATATTATTCTATGTATTTTATACACTGTCCCTGATCGTGCTCTGTTGCTCAGTATTAAATATTATCTTTAATATATTCTGTTAAAATGATGAGTAAGAAAAAAACAAATTATAAACTGAATCATAAAGAACCAACAATGTTGTACGAGAAATGTATCACGCTATTTTATATTAATCATGTTTATACTCTCACCTCTCACTACTGTATTACTGATATGGGAAACCAGGGAACATGAACCGGTCACAGGGCAGGAACACCCTAGACAGGGCACCAAGTCATATCAACCACTTCCTAACACCCCCCCCCCCTCTCCCCCCCCCCCCCCCCCCCCCCAAAAAAAAAAAAAAAAAACCACACACACACACACACACACACACACAGCCAATCACGTCTGTGTATTCGAACCCGGATCTCGTCGGTGGTGTGCTAGCATAATAAACCGCCACGAAAATGTTCAGCTGTATGGATCTAAATTCCTTTAAACTTATTTAACATGAATGATTTATTATAAAACTAATAACGTATTACATTTAAATGAATGATTCATAACAACTGAGTCCAGAAGCAAAGTGACTTATTTTATTTCATATTAAAAATAAATTGGACCCTCGAGTAGTAAAGCAGTCTAATGTGCTAGTTCACCACCGTGAAGGCCCGCTAGCACTCAACAGACGCAAATGATCATTTCTGTCTAAAGGACGTCCGGATTGGGCAAAACTGTGTGTGTGTGTGTGAGAGAGAGTGTGTGTGTGTGTGTGTGTGTGTGTGTGAATAATAATAAAAACAGAATTCTCAGGTTGGATCACATGAGCGAACACTTCTCTGCTGAGCTCTTCAGCTCCTCCAGCGTGGCCTGAGCTTTGTCCTTCAGCTGGTTGATGTCCACGTTCTGGATGTTGGACAGCTGACCGAGAACCGAAAGCTTGTGCTCTTCCTCCTGGTTATCATCCGCGATCATCTTCGCCAGCTCTGTCGGCAGCTCCACGTCATTCGCTGCCGCCTGGATCTGAGTCTCGTCCATTTCATTCTGACACACACACACACACACACACACACACAATTAAGATTTAACAAGACATGTATGAACATGGATGCACATGAACTTGATTTTCTGATGCTCATCACACACACTTGATGGTATCTGAGGGAGGAAGGTCGTCTGGGGATTCACATTCTCTATATTAACCGACTGCTGGCCGGTGTAAAGTGGCCACACATGATGAAAGTGACCGGTGCTGCCATGCTAGTCTGCAGCACTCCTCAGCCAGTAAGGGCTTTGTCTGCCAGGCAGCGGAAAATGAAGAATATGCAGACTGGTTGCAAAGATTTTATTGTAGTTATGGTACTGAACTAGCAATCAGAAGGCTGTCGGTTTAAGCCCCACCAATGCCAAGATACTACTCAATAGGGCCTTAACAGTGTTTGATTTCATGTTTAGTTTATTGATTTAAAATAATTCAGAACGTGAGATAACAAATGAAAAGATAAAATATGATATGACCGCTGATATAAATGAAACTGAATCTAATATACCGCCTGACTGTACCAGTGATGATTTTTTTAAATTCTTTAATGACAAGATAGAAAAAATACGACTTCAGAGTCAGAGTGTGTCACTTGCCAATGTTAAGTATGGACTCACTCCGAGCAGCATTGGTGATAATAGTAACGAGTTAATCCAACTAAATTCCTTTAATCCAATCTCCCAAAATGAACTAACTGTGTTGATTAAATCATCGAAGTCATCATCGTGTATACTCGATCCTGTTCCAACTCGTTTACTTAAAGATTTACTCCCAGCTATTGTAGAGCCCCTGCTTACATTAATCAATGCATCCCTTAGCCTTGGGTATGTACCTAAATTGTTTAAAAGTGCTGTTATTAAACCCCTGATTAAAAAACCTAATCTTGATCCACATGTTTTATCTAATTATAGGCCAATTTCAAACCTTCCTTTTGTCTCTAAAATATTAGAAAAAGTCGTTTCCAAACAGCTATGTTCTTATTTGAATGAAAATTGTATTCATGAAAAATTTCAATCAGGATTTAGACCCAACCATAGTACCGAAACCGCATTAATTAGAGTAGTTAACGAGTTGTTAATGTCTTCTGATAATGGATGTGTCTCTTTTCTTGTTCTATTAGATCTTAGTGCAGCGTTTGATACGGTCGATCATAACATTTTACTGGAGAGGCTAGAAAATACAGTAGGTGTTAAAGGACTCGCACTCTCTTGGTTTCAATCATATTTGACTGACCGCTCTCAATTCGTTTATGTAAATAATAAATGCTCAGAAACTACAAAAGTAAAGTGTGGTGTTCCACAGGGGTCGGTACTTGGACCGCTATTATTTACACTCTATATGCTTCCACTAGGTGAAATTATTCATAAACATGGCATAAACTTTCACTGCTATGCAGATGACACACAGCTGTATATATCAGCCAAACCAAATGATACTGACACAATCAGTAAGATAGAAGATTGTGTAAACGACATAAAAAACTGGATGTCGTGTAATTTTCTTTTACTTAATTCAGATAAAACTGAGGTTTTACTTGTTGGCTCTAAAGCTGCAAGAGACAAGTTGTCTAACCTGGTGCTAAACTTAAACACGTTCTCTGTTACTCCCAGCCCAGATGTAAAAAACTTAGGTGTCACAATAGATTCAGATCTCTCCTTTGATACACACATTAATAATATTACTAGAGTTGCTTTCTATCATTTGCGTAATATCTCTAAAATAAGAAATATACTATCTGTTAATGACGCCGAAAAACTGATCCATGCGTTTATAACTTCTCGGTTAGATTATTGTAATGCTCTTCTAACTGGATGCTCTGGTAGATCCTTAAACAAACTCCAGTTAGTTCAAAATGCAGCAGCTCGAGTGCTAACTAGAACTAAAAAATTTGATCATATCACTCCTGTTCTATCATCTCTACACTGGCTGCCAGTTAAATTTCGCATTGATTACAAAATACTTTTACTAACCTATAAAGCGCTACATGGTCTGGCTCCACAGTATCTGAGTGAGCTTATTAATTACTACAACCCAGCGCGTCCACTTCGTTCACAAGATGCAGGGTTACTTATAGTTCCTAAAATTAAAAAGACCAAAGCTGGTGGAAGAGCATTTTCTTACAAAGCTCCACAACTTTGGAATAATCTTCCTGCCTCTGTTCGGGATTCGGACACGTCTCAATGTTTAAGTCTAGACTGAAAACATATTTATTTTCTCAGGCTTTTGATTAATATAGACAAAGGCGCAGAGCTTGGGGGTTCTTGGTCATAGAAACTTGTGGTGATCAGGGATGTTGGGTCGCTGTCGTTCTGCCTCTCTTGTCCAATCACTCTGGTTTGGGTAGGAGAGGTGGGCGCTGATGTCCTGTGAAAGCCTTCATGACCTTGTTACCTGCTTGCTCTCCCTTTTAGTTATGCTGTAATAATTAGGGCTGCCGGAGTCTAAAACTCTCTGTAAAACTGTTTGTCAACTAGCATTGTACATTATTAACTACATTCTCTGTTGTTTTACCCCGAGGGCATTCTGATGGAAACCTGTTTACCCGCCGAGGTTAAGGATTAAAGTCGAGACTGCCGGGACAACGATGCTGCTCCTGTCAGATGTGACGGGTCTGGAGTAATTGCAACGACAAGAAATCACTACAGACTTTATTGAAGACTAGAGCGGATAACAACTCTATTATTATTTAATTGTTTATTTATCTATTTATTACCACTGTATGACTTTTAGATCATTCAATTCTGTGTTTGTATGATTTGTGTAAATCGTGTATTTATTTAAAGTATCCTCCAGACCACCCAAGAAGGATGGGCCCTGCTGAGTCTGGTTCCTCTCAAGGTTTCTTCCTGTAATTTTCAGGGAGTTTTTCCTTGCCACAGTCGCCCTCGGCTTGCTCAACAGGGGTTTTTGTATCTGTTGGTCCTGGATTTTGTAAAGTTGCTTTGAGACAATGTATATTGTAAAAAGCGCTATATAAATAAAGTTGACTTGACTTGACTTGATATGATGTGAACATGTGTGTGTAGGTGGGACGCAGCTTCACCTTTGGCAGTCTGTACTTTTCCCTGAAGTGAGTTCTGACCGTGGCTCTCTCCGCCTTCTTCTGAGCAAAATTGGCATCACGTTCCTGTCTGTGGACCACAAGGAGACATTATTAGATCCTAAACACAACCAACACGCTCTCACTAAAATGATCCGATCTGCTCCCCTCACACCACGACATTTAATCCTGATCTGCTCTGAAACTGAGCAAAGTCTCATCAGCGTGATTCTCCTCCTACACCCATCATGCAGTTAGCAACATTTCCTACAGGAGATCCTCCCAGAAAATGGTATTATGTGCCGAGCTTGTGCTAAAGATAGCCATGCTAATCTAATCTGTGGTTTATTTGATGTCGGTCTGAGGGTGGATTTTGTAAAAACAACATGAATTTACGGCTCACTTTAAAATCACTGCAGTGTTAAACACAGATACTCAGTTTATGTGGACATGTTTCTCACATGCTTCAGGATGATAAATGCTATGCATCAGGGATCGATATTAATGGCTATGACTAAAGAATGGGCTGACCAACAAGCTCACGGTCAAGTGTCCATGTGCAGGGACAGTACAGTACTTCTATTTTAAATTTTTAATGGATGTAAATGTATGGAAGAGACCACCTTCCCTCCACCAGTCACAGCCAGCTGTGCTGAGATAAACTTGTGATTGTGAACACTCTTCAGTGCCAACAGAGTGCCCCTCTGATTTCGTATTTTTGATGATTTATTTACTGGTTTTGGAGGGAATGGGATGAGACGAAGTAAAATTGACTTGTTTACGGTGTACAGCTTTAAGTGGTTTGATGTACCATGTATGCACTGTTAGAACTGCTGAGATCTACAACAGTCAATTAAAGACTGAAACTAATCTGCACTAACTAAGGGCAGTTGTAGCCTAGTGGTAAAGGTACTGGTCCAGTAATCAGAAGGTTGCTGGTTCAAGCCTCGCCACTGTTGGGCCCTTGAGCAAGGCCCTTAACCCTCAATTGCTTAGATGGTATACTTTCACAACTGTAAGTCGCTTTGGATAGAAAGCGTCTGCTAAACGGTAAAAATGAAATAACTAACTAATCTATCCTTCACAGAAAATCTACAGCTAGCTTTTGTTCTAACAGGGTTTCAGCAGATCTGTGTTGTTTGACCGGTGTGTATTTGTACTAGAGGAAGGAAATGTTCCCTCAGGAAGCTTCTCTGTAATAAATGCTAGAAATGTAAATATGAATGTAAACGTAATGTTATGATAATGTTTATTTAATCATCATATCAACATATCAGTAACGTCCTGCTTTGTGTATGTGTTATATCTGCAGAAACTTTGAGGTTAATCATTAATAAGGTTGATCTTTAAATCAGTTCTAGTCACAATATTTTAGTTTGATCAGTTTGACCGGATCTCATTTTATCTCAGCATGTCATACTTCCATCTGACCTACAGAGGGCGTCAGAATCATCTCTGGTTCAAGGTGTTTATTGTCCTCCTGATCCTCATGACTGTACTATCAGGCTTTAGTGTGGTAAATAACAACAACAATAAAGAACAGATCGACATGACACAGATAAAGAGAAAAGGTTATAAAATAAATCCACATGTCAGCCAGTGTGACGTCCCTCCTACAACCCTCGTAATATTTACATCCAGCAACTCCACGTTCAACAATGTCATTTACAGGACTTCACCCAGTAACCAGTATTAGTACATGTGTATTAGTTTAGCAAACTGGTTTTGATAAATTGGAGAACCAGACCTGGATCTCTCATTTCTTAGGTTCAGTTCAGTTTCAAACTCATAACATAAATCTAATAAGTCTTAATGCTCCACATACACATCTGATCAACTGACTGGACTAGTAAATTATTAACTTATTGCACCTCCTAACAAACTCTCGCTGATTAATGGAATAAAAACTGACTTGTCTAATGCTGTTAGACTCACAGATGGATCAACAAACCTCCACACGGGGGTTAAAATTCTACTAATTCGACAGATAAACAATAATTTACTAAATCAGTCTGATCCTATATTTAATTTTCTTAATCAATCTGGCAACCCAAACTCAGTTTTAGTTCAGGTCAGGTAGTCAGAATGGAAGCAGGATGATTCTATATAATTACAGTTTACTAACGGAGAATGTAAACTAATTAAAAATGCTTCCCAATGTGAGAATTTTATATAATTTTATTGTATTTTATGAGATAAACTTTACATAATCACAACAACCACTTAAGTTAAGTCTGTGAACCTGATTGATCTACTTATTAAAAACCAGTTCATGAATGTATGGCATCTCTACCTTTACCAGTTTGTCAAAGGAGTTTAATATCATGAATATCTGCGTTTCTACATTAAAAATGAAACGTAGGTGAGATCTACGTGATTTAAACAGTAGAAGGTATTTCCAGGTGCCGGGTGTAATTCTGTCTCTCACATTTGCTGTTATTTCTGTCCTGATCAGTAACGTCTGTTTTTCTCCCTTGCTTAACAAAAACAACTAGAGAGTGCATTTCCGGAGAAAATGCGAGTGTGATTGCCGTGTGGCGGTCGGAGGGCGTTCGCGCGTATCCAAACGCTGTATCTAAGTTGGGAGCGTCATCGACGGGCCGGACCATTCAGAGTTGGAACGGCGTAGATATCTGGAAGTGTAATAAATGGCCGTGGCGGGCGGCCGGGTGTGCCCATCCAAAAATTACATCCATGTCCCGGTGTCATCAGTGGGCCAAACGATTAAGAGTTGGAACGGCGTTGATATCTTTAAATATATAAAAAACGGGCGTGGCAGGTGGGCGGGGCTGCGTATCCAAAAATTGCATCCATGTCCCGGTGTCATCGATGGGCCGGACGATTTAGAGTTGGAACGGTTTTGATATCTCGAAATATAAAAAAACGGGCGTGGCAGGCGGGCGGGGCTGCGTATGCCTATGCTGTATCACTTGGATCACTTGGGGTGTCATTAACTGGCTGGATGATTTACAGTTGGAACGGCGTTGATATCTCGAAATTTCCAAGAAATGAATTGAAATGAATGGGACAAAAAAACGGGCGTGGCGGGCGAACGGGAGGGTGGATCCAAAAGCTGTGAACAAGCATTGTTGTAATTTACGGGCCGGACGATTTAGAGTTGGAACGGTATCGATATCTCGAAAATTGTAGAAAAAAAAGCCAGAAAGATAGGCCAAAACCGGTAAAAAACGGGCGTGGCAAGCGAACGGGCGTGCGGATCCTAAAGCTTTCTTCAAGAAGTGATGTCAATAATGGGCCGGACGATTTAGAGTTGGAACGGCGTCAATATCTCAAAATGTTTTCGAAAATGAATGGAGGTCTATGGGACCAAAAAACGCTACAAAAACGGCCGTGGCGGGCGAACGGGCAGGCGGATCGAAAACCTGTATACAAGCAGTCCATTCCCGTATGGGCCGGACGATTTGGCGCTGGAACGGGGTCGATATCTCGAAAACTGCGGACGAAGAAAGCCGGACAAAAAACGGGCAGAATAATAATAATATGACTAACGGATAACAATAGTGTGCTTGCCTTTAGGCAATCACACTAATGAAGGTCCGATCATTTAGCCTTATCTCTGTGATGCTGCTGGCAAACGTCGTCTCTCGTTAAAAAAAAAAATGCTATTTTTAATAGAATACCTAAAAACTCACTTATTTTAAAGCCTTCTTAAATAGTTGGCAAATAACATAAGTTTGGTTTAATCTGCATTTGGAACTAATTTATGGCAAGCCCCAGGATTGAGCCTTGTGGGACACCTTTTGCAATCGGCAAAGATTCAGTAGCTACACACTACTGAGGTCCATGAGGTAACTCAGAAACCATGAATATGTGATTTAATCAAATCTGATGCTGTGAAGTCTTTTTTTAAAGTGATGAAATGATCAACTGTAGTAAATATGTTTGAAAAATCAGAAGGGTTGCAGTACAAGTTCTGTTCTTTTCTCTAAGATCTGATTGGCTCAGAATAGAATGAGTTGATAGGAAGGATATAAGAGGATTATTTACAGGAGATTCCTGTATTTTTGCTTGGCATGACGGGCAGGATAATTTGAGGACAGGACTAGAATTGTCGAGGTCGACATGATAAACGTTGGTCACTGACTCCCAGGTCGTAACACCCCCAACATCCTTTAAGCTTTTAATTTTGAGCTTGAATTCATTTCATTTCACCCACAATCTGTTTCCTGAAGGTCAGCCGTCACCTCCACCGCCTGATCTGTGATATAATGTTTATAATTCATTTTTTCATCTCACTGTAATACAGGCGGTGGCAGGATGAAATGGTTATAACTCATGTCCTGCTGTACCAGCCGATCTCTGACAGGTAAACAAGCACAAATTCTCGACAGAACTCAAGTACAGAACAGCAAACAGCTGCTGAACTTCAGTGCTGCAAAATTACTTCATCATTTTGTTCTCCGAGTCTTTTTCAGGGGCAAAATCCAGTTTTCATGAACAATGTTTTGTATTAAACTGAAAGTATTCAAACACCATGAGATAAAATTGCTATTTTTTACCCATCAATTTACAATATGTCACCCATTACGATGAACTGAAAACATTTCTTATCAGTCTCCCAGTCCCTGTTGCTAAGTAGCTCCCTCATAGCTATCGCTGCTACCACCACATTTAACCACAGAGATGCTGTTAGCCCGGTGATGGGCAGCGCCCGCTGTTCTGCCCCAACTTTTTCCTTTTAAGAGAAGAGAGAATCTTTGTCATTTACATGCCGTCCAAGCTGGTGCTGTTTTAGATTTACCGCTGGAATTTTTTATTAGCTCCCTGACCAAGGCTCTCCTTTCTCCAGATCTGGACTAGTACCTTTAAGATGGTTCAAGGTTGTGCCAAGTGTAAATTGTTTTAAAAAAGTCAAATATATAAATTCAAAATCAAATCCACACCACAATAAAGTGTAAAAATGTCAAAGTGTCTAAATTCTGAATCCACTGTAAATCAAAACTGATACTGGAACTCATATAAGGATGTTTGGAGTCTGGGTGAAACTGGTGGAGGAGCTGCTTGAATCTGGATTTTATAATTTATATAATTACATTTATAATGTTTAGATCTGCACAGACTCAGACCCTGAATATTTCTGGATTTGACCAGACGTCTGTTTTGTAAAGCTAATGTTTTAATTCTGACTAATTCAGGCCAGGTAGAGGTTTAAATTCAGAGATTTAGGTGAAGTATTTCAATATTTTTAAAATGTGGATAGAATTTGGTGAGGTGAATGAACTTGGGTTGGCTGGCACAGATGCCCTGATGCCCCACACCCTACTGGAACTTGGTTTGTCCAGGGCAGCTTGCGCTCTAAGAAAAATGATAAAATCATGCATAATAAAGCATGAAAATGATGACGTGCCCTACGGCTGAAACTCCAGCCCTGCTGGCTCGGCCTTCTGTATAATTGACTCTGACAAAGTCGTGTGGACAGAAAATAATCATTATAAATAATGTTAATAACTGCAGCAGTGGGGGGCAGAACGTTGGCCGACGTTACAGAGCTTAATTATATTTGTTTAAGTAAACATGAGCTGTTTGTTAGGTGATCTGGACCCAGTAAATCATTATAAGAACCAGAACAAGGACGAGTTATACAGATTACTCTGATATATGTGTGGCGATGGTGGTAACATTTATTTAACGTTTATTTTATACAACTTTAGTTCTAAACCATTGGCTCTTCTGTAATAGCTACAGTGATGTAGATGTACAGAGACGTCTGTTGTGTACAGTAATAAAATCTATATCTGTATAGTGTTTACTAATACACAAATATATCCATTAATCACTTTAGAAATGCTTACTTACGCTGTACACTCTAGTGACCTCTGTCTTACAAAGAGTCTCAGCGCATACAGAGGGCCACACTACCATGCTGCGCCACCTAGGGGCGTTTCATTAGGTGTTTTACACATTTGTGATTGTAGTGATTTCTCAAAAATGTGAATAAAACAGAAACGTTTTAGTCGAGTAATTTAATGCAGGTTTATTTTATATACTCATGTTCAATAGGACGTAATAATAAAAAAGGATGTAATAGCTTTACTGTAACAGTTTCATTCATAATAATAATGACAATATCAATCATTTCAAACATATCTTAAACATGGGTGCTCGGGTGGTGCAGCAGCAAATTGCACCAGCCCACTTTTGCTGAGATCCAGGGTCCGAATGCCCAGTGGTTCTACCGACAGTTTGGGCATCTACATACAGAAGCAATTGGCTATGTCTGAGGGAAGTTTGGGGTGGGGATGTGTGTGTGTGTGTGTGTGGGGGGGGGGGGGGGGGGGGGGGGTTTCTGTAATGAACTGCTTTCCTGTCAGGGGTGTGTTGTTGGCCAGTGATTCCAGGACCCACGGCAACCCTGACCAGAATAAACTGGTCGTAAAACATAAACATGGAATATTATTTTGTATATCTGAATATTTGGATCAGTGCTGTAACAGGAACACTAAAATGCAGTTTTGTACTAGTATATCTGTTCAGTATGGGTCAGTATTTCAGTCACTCTATTATTTCATTTCTTAGTACTTCATATTTTAATAAACATTTTATGAATTGTACAAAGTTCCAGTGTCTCCAGCTAGATTATTATTGAGAAGAATGTCACGTTTACAGATTTTGTCGCTATAGTTCTTTTTTCATTGAATGTCCATCTAAAATATTAAAAAATTATCTGGATCTGATTTAAGCTTTCGAAATAATAAACAAGGATCAGGTTCAAATGTAACACCAGTGACTTTTATTTTTCAGCTCTGATCTTGTTCTGAAGACACCAAGATCAAATTATTTTATTGCATTGTGGATGTTGTGAGTGAGTGAGTGTGTGTGTGTGTGTGTTGTGTGTGTTTGGATATTGTGTGTGTGTGTGTGTGTGTTGGATGATGTGTGTGTGTGTGTGTTGTTTGGTGTTGGATGTTGTGTGTTAGATGTTTGTGTGTGTGTTGTGTGTGGATGTTGTGTGTGTGTGTGTGTTGTGTGTGGATGTTGTGTGTGTGTGTGTGTTGGATGATGTGTGTGTGTGTGTGTTGGATGATGTGTGTGTGTGTGTGTGTGTGTGTGTGTGTTGGATGATGTGTGTGTGTGTGTGTGTGTTGTATGTTGTTTGGTGTTGTATGTTGTGTGTTAGATGTGTGTGTGTGTGTTGTGTGTGTGTGTTGGATGATGTGTGTGTGTGTGTGTGTGTTATATGTTGTTTGGTGTTGTATGTTGTGTGTTAGATGTGTGTGTGTGTGTTGTGTGTGTGTGTGTGGATGTTGTGTGTGTGTGTGTGTGAGAGAGATGTACTCACTTCTCCTCCTCCAGTTGTTGTTGGTATTGTTCGAACTCCTCCTCCGTCATTCCTTTAGCTGCAGCTTCACTTTTCTCTGTGTCCGGTTTCTCCTCCGTTAATCCTCCGGTCAGATCCTTCAGCTGCCCCCCGATCATGTGCTTCACCATAAAAGCCATTTCTGATTAATAACCACCACAATTTACTGATCCTGATCCTGAGAAGTTCCCCAAAACAGACCTGATCCCCCGCGTGTTCGGTTACACTGTGAGATCTAAGTCAGTAATAAAGAAATCATCAGTGATCCCCGCAGTTCTTGTTCTTTTCTGATATAAATATAAAGATTAAAGAGATTAAAACTGCGGAGAGTCTTTATCAGAGTCCGAGCACCGCGTCTGATTCACTGAGTTTTACTGTTCAGTCCAACCAATCAGAGTCCTCCTCATCTCAGCCAATCACACATCACACCTACCACACCCTCACCCTCCATCAGTACCCCCCACGGTCAGGGGCACAACCAGGAGCAAAACCTCCAGGAAAAGATCAAATTCAATTACAAACTTAATTACATAAAATAACTATAAATAAAAAGATCTGTAAACTAACAACAACAATAATAACAACAACAACAATAATAATAATAATATTAATAATATTAACATAATTATACATTTGTTTTCTAAATTTTATTTTTATAATATTTGAGAAAATATAAGATCTTTTTTTTTTTTATAATAAATGTGCAGTTGTAGCCTAGTGGTTAAGGTACTAGACTAGTAATCAAAGGGTCACTAGTTCAAGCCCCACAACTGCCCCAACTGCTATTGGGCGCTTGAGCAAGGCCCTTAATCTTCAATTGTTTAGACTGTATACTGTTACAGTACTGTTAGTCACTTTGCATAAAAGCATCTCCTAAAGACTGAAAATGTAAAATGGAAATAAGAAAGTAGGGCCAGTGATAGCTCAGTGGTTAAGGGACTGGACTAGTAAACAGAAGGTTGCCGGTTCAAGCCCCGCCACCACCAAGTTGCCACTGTTGGGTCCCTGAGCAAGGCCCTTAACCCTCAATTGCTCATCGTGTTCAGCTCATTGTGTAAGTCGCTTTGGATAAAAGCGTCTGCTAAATTCTGAAAATGTAAATGTGAATGAAAGAAAAGGTAAGATGCTTCGAGGCAGTTACACCCTCATACATGTTAGAAATCCCAAGCAGGAGCAGTCACTAAATTATAAACAAAAGTGGTGGCCAAAATAACGGAAACAAAGTAATAAATAAAAGACACAAAATATCACAACAGAGAATTTAGTTTTATTTATTTATTAAGATTATAACGTGATGTTTTACACTTTGGTTCCATCCATGACAGGACAGGTAGTTACTGCTTACACAAGATTCATCAGTTCAGGTTTAATATCAAACATAGTCATGAACTATTTAGTGTCTCCAGTTCACCTCACTTACACGCCCCTGTACTGTGGGAGGAAACCGGAGCTCCCAGAGGAAACCCACACAGACAGGGGAGAACATGCAAACTCCACACAGTAAGGACCCGGACCGCTCCACCTAGGAATCAAACCCAGGACCTTCTTGCAGTGAGGCGACAGTGCTACCCATTTAGCCACCGTTCCGAGAACTAAGACAGAGCAGAAGTGAGAACTGGCTGCTCCAGTTATCTGTGACAACCAAGTTCTCTAAAAATGAAAGACAAGGAACCCTAAACACAAGCCGGAAACAGAGAAAGCCACGCCCAACAAGATGGGTCACTAAATGGGTCATCACACCTCTTGGGCACCTCACTCACCTAGGACGGTCCAAACGTGAGTCCACTAAAATAAGTAAAGTGTGCTGGCTTCAAACGCCGGACCAGCACCAAGCCTCGCATCATGGTCCCAGAGACAAGCAGGTTTATCAGACAGAGGATCCGGCAAATCTGTGAAAGAGAACCATTGATGTATAGACAGACTCCCACCTGAAGCACATTAATGCTAACAAGGTTCAGACTCTCACCCGTGCCTCCTCGCCCTCTCTGCTGACCCTCACAGGCACAGCGGTACCCAAATAGGCATAACCAGGCATATTTTTGAGATGGTCCTAATGTTATGGCTCATATATATACATGACAGCTGATGTGTTATTACTGCACTAGCATGTTACGCTGACTCTACAGTTTACAGATATTGTGAGAGTCCCAAAGGAAATAATTTCTTCTGCTCCTCAGCTTCAGAGTTCCTGATAAAAAATCCACTCTATCATTCCGTCTGTCCCTTCTGACCGGCGGTCAGTTGTGTGACGCAGGACATGTGCACTTCTGAGTCATAAGTGGATGAGGGTGTGCTGAAAACAGTAATGAATGGTGCCCTGCTCGGGCATTGATGGGCACACTGCGCCTGTCAGAAAGTCTCTCGCAGCTGTTTTTTTTCATCACAGCCGTTCCTCCCACATCAAGCTGATGCTTAAATTGCAGCTACGGCGTGTTGAGATGAAGCAGTAAGCTGGCTGAGATACTAAATCTGCTCTCCACAAACCAAACCTTTCTTCTTCTGCCTGAGACGTGGAGAATTACAGTGAAAAGGAGACGGGAGCTCGAGCCGAGCATATGCAGAAGTGTGAACGTGTCTAACACCTTCTCCTCACACAATTACCGAGTTTAGATCCACATTTCAAGCCTCAGCTTGTTAGCTGGCAATTTCTGCTCACCTATTCATTTTTATTAGAACCATTAATGATCTCTGTGTATTAACGACTGATTATGAGGATTCATCTCTGCAACAAGCAGAAATAATGATATCAGATTCATATTTACGTTTTATAATGCAGCTGAACAAAGAAGAAAATAATTAAATAGTAAAACACGACTTTAGGATTAAAACTGAAGAAATGGAAAGCAGAATGATGGATGTGACAGTGCAGGAGCAGAAAACCTAAAATCCTCCAAAACAATCAACAAACTGTAACACAAACACACTGAAGAACGTTCCTGAAGAAAATAAGACTGATAACGGACTCTCCTACGTCTCTAAACGTCACAGCAGAACTAAATCTGGCTGATTTATTCTTAACAAATATTACAGAATAAATAAAAGACTCAGATTGTATATTTTACTATATTTTAATCATACAGATGAATGAAACACAGCCGGTGTGGGTGGCGCAGCAGTATATTATACTAAACCACCACTGGTCTGGTCTACAGACATGGGGGAGAGAAGGCTGACCGGGGTATCTTCATATCTGCCACTAGCTGGTAAAAAGAAGATCCTCAAGGTCCTCCAGGGTTAAATTCACTTTTAATTCCAAATATGTGAATGTAAGTCATTATTTCTAAATATTTTGAGTGTGATGTTTAGATTGTTGGTTCTGATCTTAAGATGTGAAAATGTATTTGCCCCCCTCTGGTTCCTAGTTCAAGCTCCAACTGTATCTAGCTGCCACTGCTGGGCCCTTGAGTAAGGCCCCTAACCCTCCATTGTACTCTATACTGACACAGTTGTAAATTGCTTTGGATTAAAGCTTCTGCTATATACCATAAATGTAGATGTATAACAGCACTGAGCTCAGCAGGATGATCCGTTTGTGTATAAAGACTGCATGTACGTGTGTTTGGTACATGTATCTGTGGGTGTGGCTGAAACACCCACATCCTGTAACTCTGTAACTGGTGTCCATTCACCTTGGTTTACATATTTTATCTTGTATAATTTGGTAATCTGGTCCTGATGGGGGGTCTTGACCAGGGTGCTAAATGTGGGTTGTGCATGCAGGATTCACGGCAGAACGTATAGAAGCAGATTTAGTCTCAGTGATGTTTTATATAACGTTAGCGCATGGCTGCACCCTCCCAGCGTTTACTGACTGTGGGCACAGCTGCTCCTATCAGCGCCCAGTCTAGTAAATCCGGGTGCAGATTGTGGCGCTCTCTGGGATTCACTCCTGTTTACTTTACGCGTCTTTTTACTTTGAACAGGAAGCAGACAAACTGTCCAACAATCATTTAGTAATGATGTCTCACACTTCTCTAGATTTTAGTGTCTAAAACCCAAATACATCCATATTTCAGAAAAACCTAGACATTGTGTAACATACAATAAAAATTCCACTCACAAACCTGCAACGAATAGTGTCCTCAGTTCCCCACACATTAAAAAGTAGAAATTAATAGGAACACGGGGGGGAACACAGGGGGGAACACAGGGGGGAACACAGGGGGGAACACGGGGGGGAACGCGCCTGTTACAGCATCTAAATGAAGTTGATCAGTGAAACATTATAAATTTTTTCTTTCTACTTTTACCAGTGAAATAAAGATTAAAGAGAATAAAACACATCACACATTCTTCTTTTTACTGTGTTTTACTAAACGTCCCAACTTTTACTGAGATGGAATTTGTAACAGGGTCAGTGACAAATCTAAAGAAAACAGGTTGAGATTTTTATAGTTGGGGCTGAAACCAAAGTTAAAGCAACATCATAAACTGAAGACAAATAAAATTACATTCATTTAACTGCTTTAAAAGACCACAGAAAAAAAATAGAAAATTATTTCCTTAAAACATATAAAAAATATATATATATAATAATAATAATAATAATAACAATATTAATAATAATAATATCATAATAAAATAAAATAACAAAACTTTCCTCAGATTAGACCTGCCTTTCAAAAAATGAATAGAAGTGAATTGGGCAAAAAAATGGGTATAAAAACGCTTGTGATGGGTGAGCGGGGGCACGCATACAAAAGCTGTATACAAGCCGCAGTGCCATCAACGAGCGATTCACCCGCCACCACTGCTGAGCTGCAACCACACTCACATTTTCTTTAGGAAATGCACCTCTGTAGTTATTATTATTATTATTGGATCATCAGACATTGAGAACTGTAAGCTAAACAGAACAGAAGCTCGTTAAGCTCGTTAAATGATGTGGTGCTGCCAGTGTGTCACAAGGTGCTAAAAAAGAAAAAAAAACCCTGTCCACTTCACCATCACTGACCATTACTGACCATCACTGGTCATTCTGCATCAGTGAGAATGTAAATATCAGTAATCGCTCCTCTGCAGTATTTCATGTTGAACAGTTATAACCACGTCTGCACGTCTGTGTTATATAAATTGACTCTGAATAATGGGAATGTAATTTTACAGTGTATAAATTAACGAGTGCAGAATGAAGTGTTGAAACTCACACCCAACCACAGCAGTGGGAGTTTTATCTTTGCAGCAAGTTTTATTCAAATGTGTTTGCTAGTGATGCTAAACGTTTCCGTTAGCTTGATGTTCTAACTGAGGGAAACCAGTGAGTGGAATTAATGAGAGAAACACACACACCACCGCCTTTCACATACAATTATGTTATATGTCACCCAACAGACACAACTAACAGTGCCTGAGGAAGGGAGCTTGACTGGGTTCCTCGTCGTGGCTGCAAATGTGGCCCCTGCTGGCTGGTGGAGGTTCCTGCACTAGTGGTGTGGGGATCTCTGCAGCCCAGCGTGATGGTAATCTCTCTCTGTGAGACTCAGTGATGAAGAGAAGCTCTGTGTTGGATTGGTGTCCTGTTCATGTTTTTTTGAGGATCGGTGATCCTTTAGGTTTCAGTTCTTTCAGTATTTATGTTTTGCTTTAGAAAGCTCTCAGAATTTACCAGGGTAAACACAACACCTACCTCAGTCATGAATGGAACCTGCAGCAACTCAAAAACAGAGTTAATGAGGGAGTGAAGGTCTGTGATGGTAATACTGTTGAGACCACAGTACTCAATGCAGGGACACTAGGACCCTTATTTTTCCCCACAAAGAAGTATCCTTACCTCACCTAGTTGAGGTAAAGCAGAGGACTAAAGGCTCTCAGATGTAGTCCTTCATGCCCTCTGTTCTGGTGCTGTGTAGCGGTGGGGAGGCAGGATCTGGACCCTGCATTTAATGAAGACCTCATGAATGTTGTTCTACTCAGAGGTGACCAGTGATGGCTCCATCATCTCTCGTCATGCAGCAGACCTTAGGCGCAGGGCTTAACACTAAAGACCCCAAAGGGAGTGCTTGGAACATGAAAATGTTAACGGCCAAGCCTGGTTGTCTCTTTTCCCCCAAACCGGATGATTAAAGATCTGTTGAAGTTCAGTGTTAAATTAGCTCAGGGATGCAAACAGGTCTGATCTTCCTTCCCAAATAACCGTGGTCCCTCTCAGAGCTCTCCCTGTGAACAAGACCACACGACCAATGTTTGACCACAAAAAAGGGAAACATAATGGCTGGAGCTTAAATCCCTCAAAACCCTCAACACCGTACTGGTTCCCCATCAAGAGTCCCTGGGACCTGTAGTTGTTCTAAAACTACTACCTGTCATCCTGGACACTTCTCTGCTGGTGCAGGTTGCTGTGTGTATATTTTAGACCCGGCAGATTAAAACAAAAAACAAAAGAAAAGACTCATATTTGTATCTCTCACTGTCTTCAAAACACGATTAAAGACGTTCATCACCTCTTCACTGAGGACTTAGGGTGAGCAATAACATGCACGTACTAACCTTCTACAGCATCTCATTTATTTAAAAAAAAAACCTTTTAACAAACAGGGATTCAGCAGGTTTGTAATCTAGTTAAACTAGAGTAATGAGACGTTTACTGTGGAAGCTTCTGTAAGTCTGTCTGGATAAAAGCTTTTGATATAAATGTAAATATAAATGCAGCAGCACACAGGGAACTTTTTAAATCTTTTATTTTTGGCTGCACGTTTCCTCCAGGCCATTTTTTATTTCTGTAGGGAGGCTGACGAGAGGCAGCATGTCACTGAAATGAGTTCTGAAAGGTGGACACAACATCAATTTCATCATGCATGACAAAAAGAGCATCGTGCTGGAACAGCCCACACCTTCATCACGCCAGCCTCAGGACCAATTTGTCTCCATGGTGATGCACATTAATTACCAGTGAGTGCATTCCACACATTATGAGAGTGGCATCAGGTGGGTTATGTAACCGAGCACGAGACCAGGCGGCGCGATGAACTCAACATCTCTCAGAAAGCCAAAGCATCCTGTTTCCTCTCGTTCTTCTTTTATTCTCTCCGTCTCTCTCTCTCTCTCTCCCGGACACAGAGTGCACTCTCGGTTAGTGCCGGCCGAGGCTAAATGGAACCCAAAAAGCAGAAAATTCTCTGTTCGGCAACTTCCAGCAAACAAACGGTGAGTCTGAGCCGGCAGAGCGGAGCGAGAACGGTGCTGAAATGAAAGAAACGAGGTAACGTGAGGACAGTGAGGGGACACGTGACTTTATTAACCAGAAAATAAACCATCACGGGTCATAACCAGCAATTAACAAGTTCAGGGTAATCAGCCGCACCTAAAGGTGTAAAATATCAATAATATAAATGATATACAATAAATGATATGTATTTAATTTTGTGGCAACAGTTTGGGGAAGGCTCTCTCCTGTTCCAGTAAGTCAGTGCATCTATAAACCTCCACCAGCCTGAAATGAGACAGAAAGAAAATAATTATTAGAATTTAATGAATTAATTTTTTTATGAAAATTAATGATTCAGCTCTGGCCTCTATTGGCAAGTTTGTTTAAATTGTTTGTTCTAATGTAGAGTAAATTAAAACAGTTTTATTAATACATATTATTATATATAATAATATTGTCTGTGTTAATCAAATGAGGGTCTTCAAAAAGTTTCCTCACTTTTTTTAATCTCTATTTATTAAGAATTTCATAAACAAACTCCGTCACTTTTCTAAATTGTCGCCCTCCGATGCATTTTTTCAGCGTCGTACCAACCAGCAAAACATGTGTGTGGTTGAGCTGGTAGCCACTGATGCGCCGCTGCTTTCACATCATCATCACATCAAAATCTTCTTCCCCTTAAAGCTTCTTTCAGCCTCCAAAGTCAGATGGAGCTAAATCAGGACTATAAGCGTCTCTCAGTCTCTCAGACACGAGTGATTCCTCCTCCTCCACCCTCACCCAGCAGAACCACAATATACACGTGAGAAAACTTTCTGAAGATCCTGGCATGTACGCTTCTCTCGTAGCAGACAGATATTACGTTACAGTACTAACACAACTATGTATACAGAAACCCTGAGGATTTGAGACACTGCAGGCTGATGTAAGGTAAACTGAACAACAGAATAAAGCTTCAGCAGCTTCAGCAGCTCAGACACGTCAGAGCCGGACTGGAACGATGGGACACGTCATCACAGACTTTAGCGCTTCATGTTTATCTGACATTTCTGAGAAGTATTGGGACGTGAGTTCGTGTAAACAGTGTGATCAGTCGAGTGTGGACGGAGAGTCGAGCTTGTTTGTTTACAGACGTCAGAGATCCTTCAGCTCCTACAGAAATGTGTGTGTGTGAGAAGGTACAGACATGTAAAATATACCTGCTTCACTTTATAGTATAATAAATACTGCTAAATACGACCAAAAGTACCTGTACACCCCCCTAATGTTCACTTCAGGTGTTTCTTTCATGTGTATAAAGTAATTATATTATTAAGCTCAGTTTCAGCACAACCTAATCAGTCAAATCCCTAATGGTGCTATCACCCAGTCCGGCGCTTACACACATGACTGGCTATGTCTAAGGGGTCAATGGCTGAGACCGAAGATTTGTGATCTGTCTGGGGTGCTCCTATTGCTTCAGAGTGAAACTGGACCCACCACAACCCTGATCATGATACAGTGGTGAAAAGCTCATAAACAGATTTAGAGATTTTTAATTTTTATTTCATTTTCATTAACTGCTTTATCCTGGTTAAGGTTGCGGTGGGCCCAGTTTCACTATGAAATAATGGGCATGAAGCAGGAATACTCTAGACAGCATGCCAATCCATCACAAAGCTTCCTTGTAGATGCCTGGAAGGATGATAGCACTACAAAAATGCTTGAGATACAGTGCGGTCACATGTGGTTATTTAAAAGCTCGTTAATGCTAAACATTAATAAATATAAACTTTATTTGTTCTTCAATCGTTCTACTGCTGGTTCCTCTTTAGATTTTCACGTCTAATATCCTCCTCGTCTTGTTGAGTAAAATTCCTCCTCCTGTGAGAGCGGCCGTTCATCATCTGAATGTTAGACGACTGGAGAGCTGATGATGAAGGAGCCGCTGTCACGGTCAGCCGCGGTGGGCAGGAGACGGGCAGTCCGGACAGGCGGGCGTACACGTGGATTAATGTGACAGGCTGCCTGAAGGTGTTAGTGTGGAGTGAGAGGGGTCACGGCCACGTTCCTCACAGTAAAACGTGACGGGTGTCACTCGCCGCCCCGCCCGCTTCTGTGTTTGTTCATTATACGGCCTGTAAGAGACGGTGAGGAGGTTCAGTGTGAGGCATCAGGAGACGATTTCACTGGCTTAATTCATAAAAAAACACATGATTCAGTTTTTTATCACATTATCACTAGTAATAATATTAATAATAGTAATAATAATAATAATAATAATAATAATAATAATATTAATAATAGTAATAATAATAATAATAATAATAATAATAATAATAATAATATTAATAATAGTAATAATAATAATAATAATAATAATAATAAGTTAATTAAATAATATTGAAGTCGGGTTATAAAGATGCTTTTCTGATGAAAGATTTAAGGTTAAATAAGAGTAAAAATACATTCAGCAGCTTAGATAATTCATTTGATGGTGTACAAGGTTTAACTCTGTGCCATGGTCTCTAACTACAGCTGGTGACATCTCTGTGCCCATTTAAAAACAGACACAAAAAAACAAACATTGCCGTGTGGCACCCCCTCTTACATTGGTGCCAGTCTGCATGACTAAAATGCCCGTCTGTACATTTACAAACCAGAAACTGGACACGGCAGGACTCTGTCGTAGTTCAAATCCAGTTCTTTTTAATAGAAGACAGAGAGACGAATGCGACTCCTGACCGGAGTGTTTGTATAAACAGAGATACAGAGACAGGTGGTACGTGGTACATGGTATGTGGTATGTGGGCCCCAGGGCTCCTCACTTGGCCTAAACAAAGATGACTGTTGGCACGCTGTGTGGCCCTCGAGGCGGCCGCCGTAACGGGGAGGACGGAGGGGTCAGAGGAGTGAAATGTCACCGGGGTAAATGCAAATCGTCCTCGACAACTGGTGCAGAAAGCATGTTCTTCCTGACTCCAGGACCCCTGATATTTCACAAAGTCAAACAGCAGCCGGGGCCCCAGGGCCGATTTTACTCGGTTATTTCAGGAGGTTTTTAATAAACACGCACAAGGGCATGTCGTTATTAGATGAACTCATTGGGTTTATTACATTCTTATTCAGATTTTTTATAATTTATTGTGGATTTTATTCGTTTCTGTTTTTAATGAATCGACTCACAGTTTAGGCTGTAACTAACATATGTAGCAACCGCTTCTTTTCACCTGCACCAGACGGGTTCATACAGAAATCTGTATCGTGCATGAAGAGTCACACACTCTCCATCATCCACACGATCTCCATTATCCTCCGGCTCAGTGCAGCGCCATCATTCAGCCAGCAGAGGGCGTAACTGCAGCAGTTTCATTATGAGGAATCTCCTCCAGCACTCCCACCCTCGGACCAACCAGCCAATCATCGTCTGTCTGGGTGCCCGGCTGGCCGGGAGCAGAGCTGAGATTTGAATTCATGAGATCCAGGTGTCGGCTCTGGTGTGCTAGTGTGTTTTTCCGCTGCGCCTCCCGAGCGCCTGAAATCAAACGTTTTAATTCTCTATAAGCTGATATTAGTTGATTATTAAGTGCTGATTAGGAGCAGATCTCTGGTTTTGAATTTGATTTTTGTTTTTGCTGAGATTGTAAACCTTTTCTGGGGGGTAAAACGTGGTATTTTTGATGCCCTGCAGGATCTTTATTAAGTCCTGGAGTCCCAGAGTTCTGTCCCCTCGTCCCCCGGGGTAAATGAGCACTTCTTCATCACTTCGTCTCTGTTGACGTGCGCTGTGATTTATTAAATGTGCAGTTGGACAGTCGGTGTGCTGTACACTGACCTGACGGACCACTGACGTCTGTGTGGAGCTACGACCCGTCAGCTGAAGGTCTGAGGGGGGTGCGGGGGTGTGAATTTACCTTCAGACATGATGAGCCTCTTCTGCAAGGTCAAGAGCTTCATCCTTATGTACTGAAGCAGAAACACCTCATAACCAAAAGTATGTGGACACCCTTCTTTATTAATAAGCTCTGGTGTTTCAGCCACACTCATTGCTGACAGATGTATGAAATGAATTATATTAATATATTATGGTTCCCTCTTTGTGGCAACAGTTTAAGATAAGATTCCTTTATTGATCCCCATGGGGGAAATTCGAGGGAATTTAGGGAAGGCTCTTTCCTGTTTCAGCACAAAGCCCAAGCAAAATGTGAATACAGAAGTGCTTTAGCAGGTTTGGTCTGAAGGATCTCCAGAGCCCCGAGCTGAAACCATTAAACAACTGAACTGGAACATTGATTCCTGAGCCAGACACTCTTGTCCAGCTTTAGTTTCTTAATCTCACAAATGCTCTCAGTTTCACTCCAAAATCTTGAGGAAAACCTTCCTAGCAGAGACGAGGCTTTTATAACCACAAAAACCAACATTATACTAACGGCCATGGATTTGGAACGGAACTTCTACCAGCTCATGATCAGGTGTCCACACACTTTTGGTTATTTAGTGTAGGTGACTGTGTGTAGTTTACACGTATACAGAACAGTGTGTGTGTGTGTGTGTGTGTTTGGGATGGGTGTGTGTTTGGGGTGGAGTGTTTATGAAACCTATTTATTGCACTCCTGTACCACGAGCACAATCCCACTCAAGTGAACAACGCGGGTTGAAGTGTCCACTAAAACTGACCGCTAATGCAGAGCTGCTCTCTAACGCTGGTGGAGAGACAGGCAGAGCGAGGGGTGCAGGAGGGAAGGACGACTCTCAAGGGCGTGAGGGAGGCAAAAATAAAACCCCGGGGGTAATTACTGCCACATCAACATCTCAAGCTCTAATGAGAGTCGAGGCGATGAGGGCAGACGGTCCGGACGCTCGGGCAGAAAACAGCCCACAACTTCAGTCCAAATAACCGGCCTGAAAATCACCGGGTGTTTAAACACACACACAGAGCCAGCGACTTAAAATAATCACACCCCAAATGCAGCGGCGAGATCCTCGGTAACGGCGTCTCCTACCCTGTGTACTGTATATTGTGTTTCAGGATGTAACACGTCTAACACAAATAAAAGCAGCTTCCTGTTCTCCGGTGGTGCTGAAGCTGGGAGCTGACGCCCGTGTCGGAAATGTAAATTCGTCTGCCTGCACGTGCGCATGCTAATTGTCGAGGCATCCGTTTAAACGCTGGATTATTTTTAGGGCCTCTTACTGAAGTGTGTGTGTGTGTGTGTGTGTGTGTGTGTGGGAGGGAAGAGGCAAGTCTGACTAACGAGATGGGGGAGCAGTGGAGTGGGTGTGTGTGTGTGAGTGTGTGTGTGTGTGAGTGTGTGTGTGTGTGTGTGTGTGTGTGTGTGTGTGGGAGGGAAGAGGCAAGTCTGACTGACGAGATGGGGGAGCAGTGGAGTGGGTGTGTGTGTGAGTGTGTGTGTGTGTGAGTGTGTGTGTGTGAGTGTGTGTGTGTGTGAGTGTGTGTGTGTGAGTGTGTGTGTGTGTGTGTGTGTGTGTGTGTGAGTGTGTGTGTGTGTGTGTGTGTTTCCACCTGAGGCGGTGTTACGTCACAGTGATAAAGTAGGTTCCTCCAGCGTTGTAACGTCTACTGGAAGGATAAAGTGATCGTGACTCTTTTATTATAAAGTCTGACTGTTTACTAGAGATGTGAGAAACATCTACAGGAGCACAAAACTACATCCGGTCGTCCAGGTTCAGGCTGAGCTGCTCCAGTTTCTGTTCGCAACCGTCACCGCAGCTTTTTAAATTTAGGATTAATGGACACCTAATCAAAGGATCGGCTCTCCTTCACTCCTCCATCAGATCTCCAGCCGTTACCCAGATGTTTATCCTCATATCTGTGAGTGATGGAACCACGAGGGACCGGACGTCATGTGGATTGGCCCAGTTAAAGTGAGGGAGCCGCTTCTGTCCTGTCATATCACACTCACTAAAATAACACGAAGAAAAACACGAGCTACCAACCTCACCTCTCCCACTGATGTCACACATCGATTAGAGGATCTACAAACCCCACGTCCAAAAACATATTTTGAAATGAAATAAAAACAAGAATCTGTGAACGTGTTTCTGTCCACCACGACACACTGAGCTCAGACATAGAATACTCGGAGGTGTTTCTGTATAGAATTGAGGTTCCACTTTCTCTTTGTATAACAGAGTTTCATTTCTTGATGCAGCGGTGGACTGTATTAAATAACAACAATTTTTCTGAAGTGCTCCCGACCCCATGTTGATGTATTTATATTTAGTACAATAGCATGATGGTTTCTCACACAAACATTCATCAGTGTTTTCTGGTTTTGCCCAACACAGACTGAGATCTCTTCTCTTTATTATAAACAGCTGATACCACCCACCGCTGCAGTTTTAGCTTTTTAAGCTAATACAGTTAGCCTTAGACAGTTTAAACCAATGGATTGAGGCGACTTAACCCGCTATCACGCCGGCTAACGTCTCTCTCCGTGTACCGAAAATGCTTAAACTGTCCCTGACGCCCCAATTTATAAATAAACCACTCTCATATAATCACACCTTTATACACATTACACATCAGTGAGAATTTATTTACATGTGAAAGGAACTCCGTTGGTTGCTCCGCATTTCCTTCGTCCGCCATGTTTGTAGTTCTTTGTGAGAAAAGTCATGCCGCACTGAATGCTGGGATTGATCTTCAGCGCTGAGGAGGCGTCGGACGCTCCCTCGTTATTCAGTCAGATCATCACTCAGAATTAAGAACCTCAGCAGGAGCATTTTAAGGGAGCTAAGGATTTAGACACGCCCTCTTCTCGGGAGTGTAGGATGATGTAAAACGTCGTCTCTGTAGAAAGATCGCTCGGTTGTCAGACAGACCCAAAATGTTTGTACTGGTGTGTTTGTACTGGTGTGGCAGAGATCTGCTTGGTTTAATCATTCATTACTGAGTGATGAGGACTGGATGCTCTTTGGGACTCATTAATTACAATTCTTAGGAACTGAAATCAGCAACAACCAGAACCCAAACCTCCCAGTTAGTGCCAGTTAGCTCCATCAGCGTCCACAGGGACTAGTGTTAGCAGTGGACTCCCACAGACCAGGACATTCTAACATAAACCTGAAATAATGTCCTGTTCTGTGTGATGGTGAGGTCTCGACAGGCCTTGCTGACAGTCAGATCGGGGTTAGAGCCTCCGGGCCGAGCTGCCTCCGTTACGTAACCGTGCTTTTGTTAGCAGCGTGCCGCGCTCGTCCGTGTCCTTGTGAGCAGGAGCCCGACACGACCCAGGAACCACCGCTGAAAGCCAAATTCCAGAGCAGGAGAGGAAAAGGTTCGAGAAAGGGCACTAATTACACCAAATAAGCTTTTAAGAGCAGGAGAAGGGTGACGGTACGAGGGGGGGGGGCGCATCCTGGAGTTAAATACACTCCCCGCAAATCGTCTGGAGCTCAGTGAGTCACCGTTCAATGTCAATCCTCAGAAAAGTGGGAGCAGATTAAAACTTCCCACAGGAATGAAAAAATACGATTTATAAGAAGCTTTTACAGAATAAAAGTGATGAAGTTTGGAATTAACTGGATTAATTACAGAGAAAAAACAGCCTGATCATCCACGTCAGAGTCACCGACACACATGGTCTGCAAAAACTAATAAAAATTACTAATAAATAATAATAATAATAATAAACAATAATAATAATAATAATAATAATATTTAAATATTCTAGTAGATTATGGGTTGGGTTGTAGAGGTGCTGAATCTGTTTATTTGAACCACACCCTGTTCAAGGCAGATTTTACAGAAGTTTAGAAGAGAAAACACGAATATCAGGTTATTTCTAAAGATGCAAACAACACAATCAACACAGTGAGAAGAACTCTCATACTGGGAGTTAAACTGGGCCGTCTGGATGAGACTGGAAATCCTGAGCGCTCGATCATACAGGAAACTGAAAGTACTAAAAGCTTCCAGAAATTCTTCACTGTTAGAGAGAATAAGAGACACCCAGCAGCTCGGTACCTGTCAGCCGCCCCGTCACTGTGGAGTGTGGGGGTGTTGAGAGGGACACAAATCCCCATGATACTGATCCCCATGAAAGTCGTTTACTTCACTCAGAGAGACGTGGATCCAGATGCTGAAACAGATCCGAACATAATAAATACGGGTTTGACTGATCGCTTGTGCCCCAGTTTCTGCTTTGTTTTACGGTGCTCATGGTAAAGAGGGCGTGGCTCCATGTGCCCTGAAGTACGGCCTTTACATCCCAGTGCCCGACAGGTGTTATATCCAACCCAAAGTAACACGATAGGTTATATTTTTGGGATTTTTTAGCACATTATAACAGTATCATGAATGATAAAGAGTGGAATCATTAAATATTTTACATTTTTTAATCTGAAACTTTCACACGTCAGCGTGCTGATCCCACACAGCGATGCGCCTCATATCATTTCGGAGGGAGAGACTCACACCCTGGTGCTTTTATATTAAAGTGATGGATGTGTTTTTCAGTCAAGACAGAAAACAGACTAGTACCTACCCCCCCAACCCCCCACCAAACCCCATTTCCTTTCCAGACCCAAATCTCACCAACACTTCACCAACACTCGGAGAGGCTAAAAATAAAAACACCTCCACTAATGTGCAGCCACATCAACAATACAAGCTGCACAAAACCAAACATGAAGGAAAAAAAAGCCTCTCCCACCAGTATTCATAATATTATATACTGTATTACTATTATTATATTGCTTCCAACTTTGCAGCATAAGTTTAGGGAAGGCCTCCTCCGATTCCACATGACTGTGCCCCTGTGCACAAAGTAAGCTCTATAATGACACGAAGAAACCAAAACACTGAATCATCAATCAGTGCTCAGCCATATAAATGCTGTCACCTTTTGACTGAATGGGCACAAATTCCCATACACAGACACACTTTAAAGTCTTGTGTGAAGACGATGGAATGTCCAACAAGCTCATGGTCAGGTGTCCAAATACTTATGGGCATATAGTGTGAATATTCAGATTAACGGTGAGTAAAACCAAATTACAAATAAAATAAAGAAACTCTTGATTCAGTGACTCCCTCTTTACACCATTACTCCCAGTGACTCCACCAGACAGTAGGAGAAACCCTATCCAACCTTTCACCCTCACACACAGCCAGTCCAGTAGCAGCACTGAGACTGTATATAATAGTATATAACATTTATTATTATTCAGTTATTTGTAAAGTAACACCAAATAAAATCCTTTATAAAGGCTGTGATATAAAGTTGTGGTGTATAAAATTAGGAGACGGCACCAAATTTTTTTTATTTAGATCAGGATAATAATCAGGGAGGCTACCAAGAGACCAACAAAACTTTGAAGAACCTGTAGAACTCAGAGCAGACTACAGTCAAAGACGCATCAAAACAGAAGTGCCACACTGAAAGCTTGTGGTCGTTTGTTAGACAGATGAAGACGTGGATATGGTTCACGTTCACCTTCCATCACGATAACGACTCTAAATCTGTAGACGGACTCGATGAGAGCGGCTCGCTGCTGTACGTAATGAAAATCTGACCAAACGTTTAAATCTAAACTCCCAAATCACAGCAAACACGTGACTGAACAGACTGACGTGTTTCTTTATTCACGACAACGAGAGGAATTTTTATTTCAGGTGAGATTTAGAACACGTTTTATTTACTGCACCGAACACACCCACACTTATCCACTCTGGTGATGGAATGATTTATTTATAATTATAATAATAGCAGAATTAAACACAATAAAATCACAGACAGATTAACCACAGACGCTCGTCAGTCAGCGCCTCGTCAGTTCACCTCCGTGTCTTGGTCAGTTTTGTTCCATCTTGTTTTACATTTATTGTTTTAAGTCCTTTAAATATATTTGAATATAAAACGATGACAGAGTGCACGGGGTGCAGGTCCGTCCCTCATCCTGAGGCTCTGTGGGGACGCCGGGGGTCCGACTGTCCCCATTTCCTCCTGGTTCAGCTCAGCTAGGAAGTGCAGGTGAAGTGTGTGTGTGTCTGTAATAAAGGTGTGTGTGTGTGTGTCTGTAATAAAGGTGTGTGTGAGTGTGTGTGTGTCTGTAATAAAGGTGTGTGTGAGTGTGTGTGTGTCTGTAATAAAGGTGTGTGTGTGTGTGTGTCTGTAATAAAGGTGTGTGTGTGTGTGTCTGTAATAAAGGTGTGTGTGAGTGTGTGTGTGTCTGTAATAAAGGTGTGTGTGAGTGTGTGTGTGTCTGTAATAAAGGTGTGTGTGGGTGTCTCAGCTGTGGACATGAGGCGACAAAAAAAATGACAAAATGTAAAATCACCTAAAAAGATTAAAAAAAGGAATAAAAACAAGAGAAAAGGCGTCTGTGTGGCAGAGCGAGGAATCGAGGCGTCAGTTCTGCCATCTGGAGGCACCCTGGCACATCACACACACACACCTCACTCTCTCTCTCACACACACACACACACACACACACAGAATGCTGTTAGAAGCAGCTCCATCAGACAGAGACGAAATAATAAAAGAGAAATGATGAGACGTGGAGACAGAAAAGCACCGGACAAAACAACGGAGAAAAGACCAGCCTTCATCCATTACTGTCCACCAGGGTGTGTGTGTGTGTGTGTGTGTGTGTGCGTGTGTGGGGAAGAGGGGGGCAAATACTTTTGGCACAAAGACAGCATGAAAGATCAGCTTAACAAAAATATAAAAAAGCCAAAATAAAGTAGAGCAAGACACACACACACACACACACACACACCAAACACCAACACACAACGAGTGCATCCAGACCAACAGTCCAAACAGAGTCCCGTTAGGAACGGCAGGATGGCCCCGGGGCCCCTCAGGCAGGGGTGCAGCTTCACCCCCGGGGTCACAGGTACAGTTCTTTAGATCTGATGTGCTGCAGTTTTTCACGCAGGAGGCGGAACGACGGCCGCAGGACCGGGTCCAGGGTCCAGCACTGCTTCATCAGGTCGTACACCACCGCGGGGCAGCCGTCCGGGGCGTCCATCTTATAACCCTTCTCCACCCGCGGTACCACCTCCTTCAGGGGCTACACACACACACACACACACACACACAGTGAAGTTAGAATGCACAGAACAATGAGGCCAAACAAAGCTCATATACACACAGATTTTTGCATTTCTCCAGTTTTCCTCCCAGTTTAGTCATATCCAATTCCCCGATGGTATTTCACCTTCACTCTTGACCCAGGAGGGTCGTGACTAACACACGCCCCCTCCGACATGTGTGCAGTACTGACCGCTTCTGTTCACCTGCACCAGACAGGTTCATATAGAGATCCGTATCACGCACAGAGAGTCAAACACTGATCTCCATTATCCCCCGTCTCTGTGCAGCGCCATCGATCAGTCTGTATAGGTGCCCGACCAGCCGGTAGCAGAGCTAAGCAGTGGTGTCAGACTTTTGGCCCCTGTTGTATTTTCGGGTTCTTAATGTCTTATATTTGATAATAATAATAGATGAAATATTGATCTGTCTCTGAGATTTAAGTAAGTTTACTTAAATATTTATAAACTAAAATAAAATTAATTTGACTAAAACAAACTTTTAGTACATTTAAATTATCCCTCTCATCATCACCATCAGCATTTGCTTTATAATACTCTTACTGCCCTCTAGTGTCCAACACTAAACACAGCACTGCTGAGACTTTAGGTCGTTTCTGGCTGAGACTGAATGAGACAGGACAACAGGACTTACGATTCTGGGGTATGGGACTCGACCAAACGAGTAGATCTCCCAGAGCAGGACGCCGTAACTCCACACGTCAGACTTGGTGGAAAATCGCTGAGTGAGGAGAAGAGAAACAGACGTGATTAAACGCTCAAGATCTGTGAGGTTCCTCAATAAAACCATCCTGATGGAACCGTCGCTTAATTAAAGCTGAACCCGTGTTTACTGTGGTACTGTTTTATTTGTACAGTGTATAAAAGCACACATAATGTCTATAAACTGCACCTTTTAAACTTAACCATTCAGTTTTTTGTTCTTTGTTAGATGTTCTTATATTCTTATTTTTGATGATATATTTTTTTATTTTTATGTCTTATTTGTGCATTACATTACTTTTTCATTTTTATTTTATTTCCTTGTACTAAATTGTCGTGTCCTTGTGTGATGTTTGTGATCATTGTAAACTGCTGCTGTAACACTGCAATTTCCCTTCAAGGATCAATAAAGTCGTTAAAATCAGTTCATCTGTAATAAACACATCCTCATTTTTATGTGCATAAACTTTTATAAACAAACTTTCTCATGAAACAGTGATGAGCAACATAAACACCAGTAAAACTTTCACATGATGGTCCATCTAACACCCCAACACACACCAAACACCCCAACACACACCAAACACCCCAACACACCAAACACCCCAACACACACCAAACACCCCAACACACACCAAACACCCCAACACACACCAAACACTCCAACACACACCAAACACCCCAACACACACCAAACACTCCAACACACCAAACACTCCAACACACACCAAACACCCCAACACACACCAAACACTCCAACACACACCAAACACCCCAACACACACCAAACACCCCAACACACACCAAACACTCCAACACACACCAAACACCCCAACACACACCAAACACCCCAACACACACCAAACACCCCAACACACACCAAACACTCCAACACACACCAAACACCCCAACACACACCAAACACTCCAACACACACCAAACACCCCAACACACACCAAACACCCCAACACACACCAAACACCCCAACACACACCAAACACTCCAACACACCAAACACCCCAACACACACCAAACACTCCAACACACACCAAACACCCCAACACACACCAAACACTCCAACACACACCAAACACTCCAACAACACCAAACACCCCAACACACATCAAACACCCCAACACTCCAACACACACCAAACACTCCAACACACATCAAACACCCCAACACTCCAACACACACCAAACACTCCAACACACACCAAACACTCCAACACACACCAAACACCCCAACACACACCAAACACCCCAACACACATCAAACACTCCAACACACACCAAACACCCCAACACACACCAAACACCCCAACACACACCAAACACACCAAACACCCCAACACACACCAAACACTCCAACACACACCAAACACCCCAACACACACCAAACACCCCAACACACACCAAACACTGCAACACACCAAACACCCCAACACACACCAAACACTCCAACACACACCAAACACCCCAACACACACCAAACACTACAACACACATCAAACACCCCAACACACACCAAACACCCCAACACACACCAAACACTCCAACAACACCAAACACTCCAACACACACCAAACACTCCAACAACACCAAACACTCCAACACACATCAAACACCCCAACACACACCAAACACCCCAACACACACCAAACACCCCAACACACACCAAACACTCCAACACACCAAACACCCCAACAGTCCAACACACACCAAACACCCCAACACACACCAAACACTCCAACACACCAAACACCCCAACACTCCAACACACACCAAACACCCCAACACACATCAAACACTCCAAAAACACCAAACACCCCAACACACACCAAACACCCCAACACACACCAAACACCCCAACACACACCAAACACCCCAACACACACCAAACACTCCAACAACACCAAACACTCCAACACACATCAAACACCCCCACACACACCAAACACCCCAACACACATCAAACACTCCAACACACACCAAACACTCCAACACACACCAAACACCCCAACACACACCAAACACTCCCAACACACACCAAACACTCCAACACACACCAAACACTCCAACACACCAAACACTCCAACACACATCAAACACCCCAACACACTCCAACACACATCAAACACCCCAACACACATCAAACACCCCAACACACACCAAACACTCCAACACACACCAAACACTCCAACACACCAAACACTCCAACACACATCAAACACTCCAACACACATCAAACACCCCAACACACACCAAACACCCCAACACACACCAAACACCCCAACACACATCAAACACCCCAACACACACCAAACACCCCAACACAGGGCCATCCCTAAACTATTCTTCCCTATGGCTCTAACCTTTTCCCGGAGCGCCTCGGGTGACGTCCATTTAACGGGCAGCTTGGCGGTGTCCTGCGTGGACGAGGCTTCCTTGGTTAGACCGAAGTCGCTAACTTTAGCGATGTTATCCTCCGATACCAGAACGTTCCGCGCTGCCAGGTCCCGGTGCACAAAATTATTGGCCTCCAGGTACTCCATCGCCTCACACACGTCACTGAGGGGACGAGAGAGACGGAGAAACATCAACAACAGAATAATATAAATAAATAAAATAAATAAATAATAAATAAATAAAATATAAAATCAATAATTAAAGCTTCTTAATGAGGGCGGCGCTGCTTACAGAGAGAATTTAAGAAGGCACTCTCCTCCCAGCACGGAGCGTCCTCTCGAACGCAGGTAGTCCACTAAACTGCCCTACACACACACACACACACACGTCACACACACACACACACGTCACACACACACACATACGTCAAAACAACATGACAAACCAATATAAAAATCTCCAAATGGGGGGGGGGGGTCTAAACTTTTACCTGCACGTGCATGTGATGAAGTGTTTGCAGTGCATGATGGGAAACTCACCTTAGCCATGAACTCAGTAACAATATAGAGCTTCCCTCTCTCCTCCACGACTACACCCAACAACTGCACCAGGTTAGTGTGTCTCAGCTGCCTACACACACACACACACACACACACACACACACACATGATATCAGAGGTGTAAACAGAAGCTGGTATATCTGGAGGAAGAAGCAGATACACACACTCACGTCATGACTGAAGCTTCTGTGATGAAGGCCTGCGCCGTGGCGTCGTGTTTAATACACTTCACCGCCACTTTGGTCCCTCTGTAATCTCCCATCATCACATCTACACACACACACACACACACACACACACACACACACACAGAGAGAAACAGGTGATGTACCTCCTGTACTGAGGGATTTATTTCACTGCTTTTCAGTCACACTGAGTCACTACAGATGTGGACGGAGGGGTTCAAGAAAAGTGTGTGTGTGTGTGTGTGTGTGTGTGTGAAGGTCAGTGTGAGGAGGTCAGGACCTCATTATTGTTCTGGAACTCTCTAAATGAATCCTGCACCATGAGCGTATGGGGAGTCCCACAGTAATATTACAGAATCCTTACGTACCTCCAAACTCTCCTTTACCGATAGTGTGAATGAGCTTCAGTTCCTTCCTGTTCAGTGCCCAGCCACCTGACACACACACACACACACACACACACACAGGAACACACACACACACACTTAGGTTACGCTATATAAAACAATACACTGACTGAGCACTTCCTGTCCTTCCCCAGTGTGTTTAGTGTGCGTTGAACACGTTATAATAGAAATTTTATTAGATTATTTTCTGGTTCCATCACGTCCAGTGTAAAGATCTGATACAGTAACAGGCATGTAGGTGGTGCAGCACTATTACACCAGCACACAACTGCTGAGACCCGGGTTTGAATCTCAGTCGTGCTGATTGGCCAGGTTTGACAGAAGCTCTGTGATGGACTGGCACCAAATGCAGACCAATCACAACCCTGCCCGGGATAGATCGGCTGATAAACATTTTCAATTTTATGTTTTACTAATGATTTATCCTGGTCAGGGTCACAGTGGGTCAGGTGTTCCTGAAATCCCGAGCACAGTGCAGTAATGCTCACCGGACAGGACGCCAGTCCATCACAGGGACTTCAGCAGTGTTTTTTTTTTTTTAGAAGTGAAAGACCTGAAACCTGAAGAACCTTTTATAATCATGTGATGTTCTGGTACAGTTCCTGACTGAAGGTTCTTGTACTGTTCCTGATGGGATTTCAGCACTCTGTGTGGGTGTGACTGGTGAGGGTTTAGGCAGTTACTCACTTCTGGAGAACTCGTCCTGCGCTGCTACTGTTCCCTCCATGAGCTTTGGCTTCATCAGTCGAGTACAAAGACCATCAGCATCTTTGGTATAATGCTAACACACACACACACACACACACACACACACACACACACACACAATGATGAAAGCTTTAGCAGGATGAATGAAAGATCAAGTAGATCCGCACCAACCACTATTACTTAGTGGATTTAAAAAGATCACTTCTTGTTTTGGGGGCCCCGGGGCCCGTGTTTGATCACACAGGTGCGGGTGTAGAGCAGGTGAGGTCAGCGCTCACCTCCACCAGCTGCATGAGGTTCTCGAAGTACACCTCCTCATCGATGGAGAGCTTGCCGTTGTGGTAGATGATGCGGTAGTGCTCCACCTTCCCCTCGCAGCTCACACACAGCGTGTAGTCGCCGGGGTAGTTGGTGCTCTCTCGTACCAGGAACAGCCCCGTCTCAGGGGGGTAGAGGAGGCGCTCGGCCTGATCCCGCGTGATCTTTCCGTGGAACCATCTGAGATACAGCAGCACAGAGAGGAGGTCAAACAGGTCAGTGAGCAGGTGGATGATTCAGTAGAGGTGATACAGGTAGTCAATGACTGACTGAAGAGCTTCTTGCAGACAGACTGGTCATCTTTACAGAATTTAATAAAATCTTAAACACACCTCTATTCATAACTCAGCTGATATTAAACACACCTCTATTCGGCTGACCTCTATACAGCTGATATTAAACACACCTCTATACAGCTGATATTAAACACACCTGTAGATAAATACTTGATTAATCCCGAAGGAAATTAAGGCCTCAGTAGCAAGTTAAACGCGACACGGGAGCTACCGAGTAGGCAGCCACTCGCTGCGGCGGTATTCAGTATATAACTGAATATATACTATACAGCTGATATTAAACACACCTCTATACAGCTCGTACTAAACACACCCATACTTGGCTGATATTAAACACACCTCTATACAGCTCATACTAAACACACCGAAAACACTGATGCTCTACTACAAAGCCAAAAATGGACCTGCCCCAAGGTACCTTCGTGGTCTAATCCAGTGTTTTCCAACCACTGTGCCGTGGCACATAAGTGTGCCGTGAGAAATCATCAGGTGTGCCGTGACAGGCAGAACAATTACATTCTCTTCCACTATGGGCAGTACAACAATACTTTTTGTGACATTTTTGTTTGGTGGTGTGCCTTGTGATTTTTCTAATGTGATATGTGTCAAAAAGGTTGGGAAACACAGGTCTAATCAAACCCCGATCTGTACCACGCAACCTCCGAGCCACCAGTCTCGCTCGACTTGATCCTCCACCCAGGACTAGAGGAAGACCAGCATCAAGGATCTTCTCTGTACTGGCACCCAAATGGTGGAACTAACTTCCTCTGTCTGTCCGAACATCTGAGTCTCTCACTGTCTTTAAAAAACGATTAAAAACCTTCATCACCTTTTTACTGAGCACTTAAGCTGACTTGTACTTACTAACACACTAAAACACTTCGGTTCTAACAGGTTTTTAGCAGATTTGTGTTCTTGGACTGTTGTTACTTAAACTAGAGTAATGTAACGTTTACTATAGAAGCACTTCTGTAAGTCGCCCTGGATAAGAGCGTCTGCCAAATGCCGAAAATGTAAATGTAAATGTAGTTCACACTGATGGTGATGAAGATGTTTCTCCAGGTGTGAACCCCAATCTCCTCTCTGTATTGTACGGTGAATATCTGCCAAACATTTTTCTATCGTAACGCTGCAGCTGAACAATCAGTCCCCCCCGAATCTGATCTGCCCCCACAGCACAAGGACCTCACGGTCAGGAGAAATAAAGACCTCACAGGTAGGAGAAACAGAAGTGAGGAAAAGAGAGAAAGATCCAGAACGTCTGAGAGAGGAGAGAGAGAAACGAGCTCCGTCTCATCAGAAGGTCATTAATGCGATGTAATCAGAGAGGCTCACGTTCCCTGATTAATGACCTTCTCTGACCTCTGTGAGACAGACGATGATTTCCTGTACTGACTGATGTGGAGACGTGATGTCTGTAGAAGAAGAGCTGGAGATGAACACAAAGCTCCAGAATGATCGATGATGAAAATAGATCCGGAGGAAGAACACATGGGGGGCGACTCCCCGAAAACCAATCGGCTCTGAGATGCTCTCCTGTGGACTCTTCAGTGGGAGCCCAGCGGTTAAGGTAATAGACCAGTAATCAGAAGGTCATCAGTTCAAGCCCCACCACTGCCAGGTTGCCACTGTTGGGCCCCTGAGAAAGGCCCTTAACCCTCAATTGCTCAAATTGCGTTCAGTCATAATTGTAAGTTATTTTGGATAAAAGCCGTAAACGTTTTCAGCTCCGTGTCAGTCATAGTAAAAGCTTGATTGACCCGTGTACATTCAAACATTGTCCAGCTAAAAGATTCACCTTTCACCCATTTTTAGATCTGATTCTAACAATCAGATGTTCGGGTGTCTAATGAAGCCCAACGTTTATTTATTTACTGTTCCATGATATTTTTTTTACTGATCTACACCAAGTACTGAAGAGAGAAAACATAAATAGTTAAACTCACGGCATCAGGCTCAGTTTGCCTCCTGATTTGACCCCCTCTCGTTTCTGGACGTAGTTGGCGGGGATCGTCCCCTCCCGGCCCACCGTGTTCTTCGCTTTGTACCAGTTTGGGTCCTGCAGAACACAAACCCTCCACATTAATGATCATGATGAAGAACGGGACCTCCATCACGGGGCCTCGGACCCCCAGCCCCATCAGCCCCCCTCCCCCCCCCCGTTCTCCTCGGATGAACCCTGTGTGAGTGTGATTGGCTGAGGTAAATCTTCATGTTGAGCTGATTGTGGAGAGTTTAAGGCTGTAATGTGACATTAAATATAAAAATCGTCTCACTTCCTCCCTGCAGCGCCGCAGAAACACACACCGCTCTGTTTTAGGTTCCAGGCTCTAAAAATAACCCTGATTTCGTCACGGATGAGGTGCAAACATGAAACGGTGTGTGTGTGGTGGGCGTATCGTGTGTGACTTTATCAATATTAGCACTGAGACGAGGTGATTTTTTGATTTTGGAACAGAATCCACACATGTTTAGTACATGAAAAGCTCTCTGTGTGTTTGTGTTGGTATTTTAAGCTTTTTTTATGTGAGTTTTTTGCTCCCGCTGTGGTTCTGTCAGTTCCTTTTTTCTGAGTCTCCAAACAAGGTTAGAACCTACAGCACTGGGGTGCGTCACACTACTATCATGAGAAGTTTGTGGAAGGACCTGAAACGTTTGACCCAAGTGAATCTATTTGAAGCGACTCTATAACATATTAATAACACGTATGTAAACTTCTGAGCTGCTGTGACTGTGATGAAGGAAATTAAACTGAAATAAATGATTTCACTTTATTAAAATAAACTCGTGATCCTAATCTTGAGTGGATTGTACGACGCCCTCGTGGACTGGGATCTAGTTTTTGTGTTTGTCTCTGTAGGATTAATCTCAGTAGTGTCGGTACCGTGGTCTTACCTTGGTCACGCCGATGATGCTCAGCACGTCTCCCTTGCTGAAGGGCAGATCCTGCGTCGTCGTGCCCTGGAAGTTGTACTTGGCCACACACTCAGTGCCCGCCGGCCACGGGCTCTAAACGGACGAGAGAAAAGTTTAGAGTGAGCGACAGGTCCAAACTGTCTCACTTCCCACCCTGTTACGCTCATCTAGCCTCAGTGTCGCCCCTCTCTGGGGTTTGTTTACATGATCGTGTGTGTTGTAGAGCAGCACTAGCTCAGTGGTTAAGGTGCTGGACCTCAGGTACTCAGGGTTAATCCGAGGGTTGAGGGGTTCACTCAGGGGCCCAACAGTGGCAGCTTGGTGACGGTGGGGCTAAAACCAGCAATTCTGATTATTGACAAGCATTTTTACCACCGACTGAAACTAAGAATAAACGTGATTATTAAGACTGGATCTTTTCTACAAGAGTTCGGAGTGTGTCTGTGGGAATCTGTGCACATACAGTCAATAGTTTAGGCACTGATGTGGGTAGAGAAGGCCTGGCTCACAGTCCTGGCCGAGCATTCGTATATTTTATAGATTTTAGACTGGGGTAACTGGAATGCTGTGACCCTTTTATTATTTACCATTAATACATTTTTTACAGTGAAGCTCGGAGCTCTTGGTGGAACAGTGAAGGCTGAGAGTGTTAATATTGTTTTAATTACTTCTTATTAGGGATTCAAATCTTTCATTTACAGCTGATTTAATCACAGACTAACCACTAACCAACATGTTTATCTGTGCACCACTCGATAGCTAGGCTGTTTAGCCACCCCCACCCACCAATCACGCCTGTGTAGACGGCCTTTTGGCTAATAGCACTGCTGATCCAATCCCTGGATCCCCAGATCTCAGCAGCAGTGGTTAGCGTACCACTGCACCACTGGAGCGCTGGCCAATTAGTACTAACCAGCGTGTTGAGGATTCTCGCATCACCGGTGAAGCCTGAGCCGCCGCTCTGTACAGGATCAGTCGTGTGTACAAGTGATGCTCTATAAAACCTGGAGCCAGTCAACCAAACAGAATAAAGAGGAAGGAAACTATCATAAAGGGTCTCGAACCCTGCCACACCCGGACCAGGACTAAAACAGCTAGTGTAGCTCCACACATCAAGTCATAGCCGTGTACTGACTGAACAGAGGTTGAGAATCGCTGCTCCAGATCTTAAACCAGGTCGGGGTGTAAAGGTGTGCACGTACCTGTACGCCGGACATCGTCTGGGTGGGGAGAAGGGCGTGGTCTCCTTTGTCAGGTGTCACAGAGTAGCAGGAAGCATCAGAGCTGAGGAGAAACACACAGAGATACAAACACAGGACTTAGATCAGGATGTACGGGTTTAGTGATGTGAGGGGTTAGAATTAGGGTTAGGGTCCTGATTAGGGTCATGGTTAGATCTGGAAGCAGCTAGTGCTGAACCGGACGCCCATCTAGCAACTCAACTGTTTTTCAGGACGTTTGTTGGAGGGACGGAGCAGGTAGGATGTTTGGAGATGTTAGTGAGGAGAGATTGAGAGGATCTGAGCATGTGCAGAAGAGAGATGAGAGTTCTGTGGGGAGGAGGTGATGATGATGAGGAGGTTTATGAATGCAGTGAGATGGTTGGGGTTTCAGAGGAACATTCAGGACTGGGTGAGATGGAGATCCACTGTGGCGCCCCCTATTGGGAACAGCCGACAGAATGAGAAGAGAGTCTATCAAACATCTACTGTACACGATATCATTTCTGTTTAGTACAAACAATCCTGTAGTGCAGCGTTTCTCAAAGTGTGGGGCGCAGAGGCATGACGGGGGGAGGGCGCGTCCGACTGAAATGAAGCGCGGAACCGTCGGAATTTTTTTACGGTGGACCATAAACAAACCGTGTTTTCAGGTGTGTCAGTATTCATTCTAACAGAGAGTCTAGATCAGGAGAGCTCAATACATCCATCACACTCAGTACACGCTGGTACAGTACAGCACTACAGCGCTCCTCATACACACAGCTCAGCGTGACGGACATGACATGTGGCCACTGTTTATTTTATTTGCGGTTTGTTACCATGACTACGCCTCATCCCACCTAAAGCACCGCTTATCTGCAGAGTGGGTCATAAGTTTCCATTCATAGGAAATATATAAATATTTATATATACATTTTTATTTATATAATATGCTCTACATGACTGCCATTGCTTTTAAAACACATTTCAATTTGTTGCTCTTTATTCAAACGCATTTTTAGGGTATCTGAAATATAAAAAATAAAATGTTTAAAAAAAGCATATGTATGGAAACTTATGGCCCACCCTGTATTTCAGATACCCTAAAAAATGAGTTTTATGAGTCATGTAGAGCATATTATATAAATAAAAATGTTTTTTATATTTAAATTTTTTTTTTTTTTTTTCCTATGTATGGAAACTTATGGCCCACTCTGTTTAACGTTTTCTGTTGGAGAAATTTTAACCTACAATCTGACATTTATATGAAATCAAGGGTCTCTGCTGGACAATCTGGAACTTCCACATATTTGACAGCTTTTTCGGATCAACCTACTTTCCACATGAAAATAATGAAGTCTAAATATGGGTCCATCCTTACTGATGAACACCTGAAAAACTGCTTGAGCATCAGCGGCTCCTGTCCAGATACATAAACCTGACTGATACCATTCAGAGCAAATCATCAGAATAAGGTCAGTGTGATTCAGTCACTTGCTCTGTAAAGCTGAATATCAATACAGGAACTGAAGCGCATTTAAAAAGCTTCAAAGCTTTTTTGAAAAATGATGAGTCCGACCTTAAAAAGTAGATCATGATGACCTGTAGACTGAAACAGTAGATCTCAAGCCATGAAAGTGTGTAAACCCCCTGGTCTAGATTTACAGAACAGAGAGGTATTTGACAGGGATAAAAAGAAAAACAGCCACTAATACACTGATAAGACTTAAACTCTCACAAATTAGTTTTTTTGGCACATATTCAACTTTGTTATCTTTTTTGTAAAGTGTCTGCAAATTGTATTTCATTTTTTTTTTTTTTAAATAGCAGTAAAATGTGGTTTGATAAAGTCAAGTACAACAGAAATGACTGAAATAAAGATAAAAGGAACATTCATGATCTTTGAAGTTATTTCAACAAAGTTAAAATTGGCCTATTTTTGTCATTTTTGGGGGGGGGGAGATTTTCATTTCATTTCAGATTTGACAGATTTTCATCTTCCAAAGGGGGGCGTGACAGAAAAAGTTTGAGAACCACTGCTGTAGTGACAGGTGGAGCCCAAACGCTGAGAAAACAAACAGAATTCTGTCTCTAGGACGGGCTATTTTCTACACCAGTGCTGCAATGCATTATGGGTGCAGAGTTAAACGGTCCCATTTTATCTTTGTCTTTTTTAAGAACAGGAAGTGAAAGTGAGTGGGCAGAAGACGCTGACACAGACTTTCCATCAGCGGTGGTGAGAAGGTGGCGTCTGCGTCTGAGTTCAATCGACCACACAGCAACCGCATCACCCAAATACGGCCACCACTCGACCCCGCATCCCATAAACCAGTGACACCAGTAAATACTCACAGGGGATCATCGGGATTCTGGTGAGTCCATAAATAAAACAAGAACAGCCAGAACAGAAGGTGAAATCTTCCAGCAGGACCAGTGACCCCAAACATACGTCCAGATCAACACAAATCCACCTTCTGCCATGATCATCTCAGTTCTCTGATCTAAACCCCATTAAAACCCTGAGCACAGGAGAGGACCTGGAACCTGGATGATCTGGAGAAAAACCCTAACCCAACCTCCCGAGATCCTACAGGGCGTCAGGATTGTTTACGCTGTTTTTTCTCACTGTATTTTAAACCAAGTTCCTACATTTGAATACCGCACCGTAGCGCCCACGGCACGTCCCAGTAGCTCCATCACAAACATGAACATCCACAGAAGCACAATGGTTCCAGTTGGCACTATGCAAACCAGACCAGGCTGACCAGCATTCACACACCGCGGCCTCCAACTGGAAAAACTGGGAACGCCACACGCGAACCAGAGAGGCCACAGGAAAACATGCAGGCTTTTATTCTCGGTTTTGCCCCCCTGACACTTTGTGGAGGTTTTGCTCTGGTGCAGGTGTGAAGGACAGCCGTCATTTCCACTTCCCATTTCTACAGGTGTGAGTTTCACTGGCCGGTTTCATCAGCGTTCCCAGGCGTGCGTTATAATTAAGATGCTATTCTCACAGCGGCACAGGAAACACAAACACAGACCAAAATAAAGTTCACCCCAACCACAGGCCACGGACTGGCGGGTGGTTAAAGAGGAACGTTCCTCCCTCAGACACACTCGCTCTTCCTAACAGTGCAATTCCAGAAGATTCTTTAATCTGCATGTTTGGATTCGGTCTGGATCTGGTGGGTTGTTCTGAGTAGCTGGGCTCCGTCCCGCTCGTCTCCGCGGCCATGAAAGCAAACACAGGTTCATGTACGAGAGCCAAACAAGAGCTCTGAAGGTGCAGCAGTATAGACGAGGGGTTTCAGATCTCCACCACCATCACACTCGCCCGAGACACTGAGGCTGAAGCTCCTGAGATGATTTGCTACCGGACGTCGAGTTTTGGAGCCTAAAACGCTGCAGGATGAAAAGATGTCCAGACTCATTAGAGATAAAGAGACGAGTGGAACTGAGGTTCACCATGTACCCATGATGTTCCTGCATGAAGATTCTGGACCTCAAATATGTCAACAACACATTAACCCATCACTCACAAGCACCCACATCAACTGATCAGCCAACGTTAAGCCACCAGCCACCAAAACAGCTCTGACCAATCGAGACATGGACTCCACAAGACCTCTGATGGTGCCCTGTGGTATCTAACACCAAGACAGTAGCAGCAGATCCTTTAAATCCTGTAATCCTTATGTTGATGATGGATGCTGCTGCTGTGGTTCCTCTCTGATCTCCATCAGTCCACATTAACCATCCTGCTGCATCTACACACACTTACAGGACCACGGACACGGCCTTTATTAACTGAGCTTAATCAGACACACTGTCACTGATATCAGGTACTGACTGCTGTTTAACATCAGCTGGAATGTGATTGGTTCATTGTGAACCCAGTCATGCCCCCAATTATATTATTTAATTATATATTTTTCCTCCCCCGTAAGTATAGATAATAAAAAACATTAAAGGTGGAAAAAACCTGAAATAATTCGTCCTGGTCTGATTTTATTACATCACAAAAACCTGCTGCTGTGATTATATTCACTGTAAGAGTTTAATTAAACACTGCAATTACTGATTTATTAATAAATATAAAGAATAAAGATCGGTGTATATTAGTGCAGTAATGTGATTATTTATAATAAACAGAGACTGATGGTGGGTGGAGTAAATTACTGTATTACTAATGTATATATTGTATGTGTGAATGATGAATAATAAATAAATGAGTAAATAATAGCACAAGGTTAATGATGTATATTATCGATTATTAATGCAGTGATATAATTATTAATAGTAAATAAATGAATATAAATGAATAAATGATAAAATGATGTATATTAGTGTATTATTAGTGCAGTTATGTAAATATTAATAATAAATAAATGAATTAAGGTAAATAGTTTATATTAGAGTATTATTAGTGCCGTTATGTGAATATGAATGAATAAATAAATGAATAAATGAAGTATATATTTGTGTAGAATCTGAAGACTCTATTTCAGCACTTCAGCTCAGTACTCACCCTTTATTTCTCTTCTTCTCCTAGATTCTGTGAAACCCCTCTTGTTTTCGGTGCTCTGCAGGATAAAAGCACTTAATTCGGTTTGATTAGATCCAGTTTGAATGCTGTGAGGAGAATCAAATACGAATTAAACGGAACCGCCTGTAGCTGCTCCCCTCACTCAGGCCTGCAGAAGAGGAAATGGGTCCCGCTATGTGCGCATGCGCACACCCGCTACATGCCATTGTCGAGCAGTCAACACAGCGCATGCGCAGGAGCCTTACGTTTCATATTTATTTTAATTCATAAACTCATCGCTGTTAGTGCGCATGCGCAAATCGCATTTGTATTTTTCTGCTTTCTTGTTTTTTCTCTATTGGAGTCATTTAATCAAACAAACAAGGTTTAAAAATGCTAAAAAAGAATGAATTCTGGCGATCTTGAATAAACTGTGGAATTTTTGCGCCGTCTAGCGGTTAGAACAGGTTAAAACGTTTGAGTAGATGGCGCCACCTTTCGACTCAATACAGAATTTCATCAAATCATCCAGGATTAAATTATGTGTTTCTTACAAACTGAAGAGGCACAGACAAAATATAAAAAAAAAATTAAACTGTGAAAATAGATGCACCATATTAAATAATAATAATAATAATAATAATAATAATCCTTATTAGATACTCATGAACTGTGGCTCGGTGGGTAGCACTGTCACCTTACAGCAAGAAGATCCTGGGTTTGATTCCCCAGCTGTGCGGCCAGGGTTTAAAATGTTCTCCCCGTTTCATGTGGGTTTCCTCCATGTGCTTTGGAGGATAATGGGTATAAGGTTGTTTTGTCAGGGGTAGACCTAGACCACTTACTTCCAGTGAAGGGAAATCTTAATGCTTCAGAACACCAAGACATTTTAAACAGTTGTATGCCTCCAAATTTGTGATAGCAGTTTGGGGAAGGCCCTTTTCTGTTCCAGCATTACTTCACAAAGAGAGGTCCATAAAGGCGTGGTTGCGTGAGGACCTGACCTTAAACCCACCCAACACATTTGGGACAAACTAGAATGGAGATCGCGAGCAGGACCTTCTCTGTCATTATTAGTGTCTGACCTTATTAATGCTCTTCTGCATGAATGGGCAAAAATTCTAACATATATATATATATATATATATATATATATATTAGGGCTGTCAAACGATTAAAATTTTTAATCGCGATTAATCTCAGAATTTCATATAGTTAATCGCGATTAATCGCATTAAAAAAAATCTGTGTAAATGTTATAGAAAACAAGGATTTTTAAGTGAAATGTTACAATTAAAATGGTGAACACATTTTATGCTAAATGTACTGATGTTAAAAACTGCTGGGACAAGAGAAAACTGTAAGGGAGTTTATTCACTCACATACTAGGCAGTAAATGTCAGATTGTAGGTTAGAATTTCTCCATCAGCAAACATTGTAGATCAGCGGTGCTTTAGGTGGGATAAGGCGTAGTTATTGTATCAGACTTGTCTGTGGTTGTATCGTGACGATGGTTTGATGGACGTTTCTACACGAAGTGAGTGTGTTTTGACCCTTTGGGGCTTCCATAGTTCATGAACTAACGTGCTCGACTCAGCTTTCCGGTATTCGGTACAGAAGAAGAAGTTAATTAAGTGTAATAAAGTGTTCTGCTCCCGACAACTTGTGAATATAGCGTGTATTTATTTCTTTATTATGCAAGTGCATCACTACCACGATCGGTTACATTATGTTAACAAACCGCAAATGAAAAACGGTGGCAAGTCCGACATTAAAACGTTTGTTCTACCAGTCAAGTGTCAACATGAACTAGAATTTGCGTTAATGGCACTAATTTTTTTAATCGCGTTAAATTGAGGTCGCGTTAATGCGTTATTATCGCGTTAACTTCGACAGCCCTAATATATATATACAGTGAGGGAAAATAAGTATTTGATCCCCTGCTGATTTTGTAAGTTTACTCCCTTACAAAGACTTGAACAGTCTATAATTTTTATGGAAGGTTTATTTTAACAGAGAGAGACAGAATATCAACAAAAAATACAGAAAAAAAACATTAAATAAAGGTTATAAATTAATTTGTATTTAATTAAGGGAAATAAGTATTTGATCCCCTACCAACCAGCAAGAATTCTGACCCCCACAGACCGGTTATGTGCCCATGAGGCTACAAATTAGTCCTGTCCCTGTATAAAAGACTCCTGTCACACAATCAGTTTCTTCCGTTCAAATCTCTCGACCACCATGGGCAAGACCAAAGAGCTATCAAAGGACGTCAGGGACAAGATTGTAGACCTGCACAAGGCTGGAATGGGCTACAAGACCATCAGCAAGAAGCTTGGTGAGAAAGAGACCACTGTTGGTGCGATCATTCGAAAATGGAAGAAATACAAGATCACAGTCAATCACCCTCGCTCTGGAGCTCCATGCAAGATCTCACCTGGTGGGGTAAGAATGATTCTGAGAAAGGTGAGGTCAGCCCAGAATTACACGGGAGGAGCTTGTCAATGATCTCAAGGGAGCTGGGAGCACAGTCACCAAGAAAACCATTAGTAACACACTTCGCCGTAATGGATTGAGATCCTGCAGTGCCCGCAAAGTCCCTCTGCTCAAGAAGGCTCATGTACAGGCCCATCTGAAGTTTGCCAATGAACACCTGAATGATTCAGAGAAAGCTTGTGAGAATGTGATATGGTCAGATGAGACCAAAATTGAGCTCTTTGGCATCAACTCCACTCGCCGTGTTTGGAGGCAAAGAAATGCCCGGTGGGGATGGTGTTCTTGGGGTCATATCCAGCATTTCTCTGCTCCCAGCTCCCTTGAGATCATTGACGAGCTCCTCCCGTGTAATTCTGGACTGACCTCACCTTTCTCAGAATCATTCTTACCCCACCAGGTGAGATCTTGCATGGAGCTCCAGAGTGAGGGTGATTGACTGTGATCTTGTATTTCTTCCATTTTCGAATTATCGCACCAACAGTGGTCTCTTTCTCACCAATCTTCTTGCTGATGGTCTTGTAGCCCATTCCAGCCTTGTGCAGGTCTACAATCTCGTCCCTGACGTCCTTTGATAGCTCTTTGGTCTTGCCCATGGTGGTCGAGAGATTTGAACAGAAGAAACTGATTGTGTGACAGGAGTCTTTTATACAGGGACAGGACTAATTTGTGTGCCTCATGGGCACATAACCGGTCTGTGGGGGTCAGAATTCATGCTGGTTGGTAGGGGATCAAATACTTATTTCCCTTAATTAAATACAAATTAATTTATAACCTTTATTTAATGGTTTTTTTCTGTATTTTTTGTTGATATTCTGTCTCTCTCTGTTAAAATAAACCTTCCATAAAAATTATAGACTGTTCAAGTCTTTGTAAGGGGGTAAACTTACAAAATCAGCAGGGGATCAAATACTTATTTTCCCCACTATATATATATATATATATACAGTGTATCACAAAAGTGAGTACACCCCTCACATTTCTGCAGATATTTAAGTATATCTTTTCATGGGACAACACTGACAAAATGACACTTTGACACAATGAAAAGTAGTCTGTGTGCAGCTTATATAACAGTGTAAATTTATTCTTCCCTCAAAATAACTCAATATACAGCCATTAATGTCTAAACCACCGGCAACAAAAGTGAGTACACCCCTAAGAGACTACACCCCTAAATGTCCAAATTGAGCACTGCTTGTCATTTTCCCTCCAAAATGTCATGTGATTTGTTAGTGTTACTAGGTCTCAGGTGTGCATAGGGAGCAGGTGTGTTCAATTTAGTAGTACAGCTCTCACACTCTCTCATACTGGTCACTGAAAGTTCCAACATGGCACCTCATGGCAAAGAACTCTCTGAGGATCTTAAAAGACGAATTGTTGCGCTACATGAAGATGGCCAAGGCTACAAGAAGATGGCCAACACCCTGAAACTGAGCTGCAGCACAGTGGCCAAGATCATCCAGCGTTTTAAAAGAGCAGGGTCCACTCAAAACAGACCTCGCGTTGGTCGTCCAAAGAAGCTGAGTGCACGTGCTCAGCGTCACATCCAACTGCTGTCTTTGAAAGATAGGCGCAGGAGTGCTGTCAGCATTGCTGCAGAGATTGAAAAGGTGGGGGGTCAGCCTGTCAGTGCTCAGACCATACGCCGCACACTACATCAAATTGGTCTGCATGGCTGTCACCCCAGAAGGAAGCCTCTTCTGAAGTCTCTACACAAGAAAGCCCGCAAACAGTTTGCTGAAGACATGTCAACAAAGGACATGGATTACTGGAACCATGTCCTATGGTCTGATGAGACCAAGATTAATTTGTTTGGTTCAGATGGTCTCAAGCATGTGTGGCGGCAATCAGGTGAGGAGTACAAAGATAAGTGTGTCATGCCTACAGTCAAGCATGGTGGTGGGAATGCCATGGTCTGGGGCTGCATGAGTGCAGCAGGTGTTGGGGAGTTACATTTCATTGAGGGACACATGAACTCCAATATGTACTGTGAAATACTGAAGCAGAGCATGATCCCCTCCCTCCGGAAACTGGGTCGCAGGGCAGTGTTCCAGCATGATAATGACCCCAAACACACCTCTAAGACGACCACTGCTTTATTGAAGAGGCTGAGGGTAAAGGTGATGGACTGGCCAAGCATGTCTCCAGACCTAAACCCAATAGAACATCTTTGGGGCATCCTCAAGCGGAAGGTGGAGGAGCGCAAAGTCTCGAATATCCGCCAGCTCCGTGATGTCGTCATGGAGGAGTGGAAAAGCATTGCAGTGGCAACCTGTGAAGCTCTGGTAAACTCCATGCCCAGGAGAGTTAAGGCAGTTCTGGGAAATAATGGTGGCCACACAAAATATTGACACTTCAGGAACTTTCACTAAGGGGTGTACTCACTTTTGTTGCCGGTGGTTTAGACATTAATGGCTGTATATTGAGTTATTTTGAGGGAAGAATAAATTTACACTGTTATATAAGCTGCACACAGACTACTTTCCATTGTGTCAAAGTGTCATTTTGTCAGTGTTGTCCCATGAAAAGATATACTTAAATATCTGCAGAAATGTGAGGGGTGTACTCACTTTTGTGATACACTGTATATATATATATATATATACTGTATATATACAGTGGGGAAAATAAGTATTTGATCCCCTGCTGATTTTATATATATATAATCATTCCCAAAAGAGTGGAAGCTGTTATAGCTGTAAAGGAGGAACTGACTCCATATTACTGCCTATGGAATTAGAATGAGAGGCCATAAAAGCTCCTGTAGGTGTGATGTTCAGGCTGTATGGAGTGTGTTGGTGTTTATATGGCAGAATTTTCCTGAGTTCAGTTGTAATTTTAGAAGAAACCAGCAGGTGGAGGCAGTGATTCACTACATTTCTTACCTGGTATTAACACACTCCAGGACTGACTGAAAGCTAAACACTCAGTACTGAGAGAGATCTATAACAGGTCTGGAACAGGTCTTTAACATTAATGCAGCTTTTCTTTGTATAGATCAGAAATAACTTAGTGCAGCCTCTTGGTGGAGTGTTTTCCCTGCACAATGCATGATGGGTAAAGTATGTGTGCACAGGAGCTGGATGTTGCAGTGTGTGCTGAGAACATATGAGCACAGAGAAGTTCACGTCTAATTACTGTCTCATTACTGAATAAAGAACTAAAGTAGCATCATTAGAGCTGTAATTGACTGCGGTGGAGACTGAAGGACGAGAGTGATGAGAGTGTTTAAATAATTCCAGAAAATATTCAGTCTTTAAACACCTCAGTGATTCAACACCTCATATCTGGAGCATGTAACACACACTCACATCTACTGCACTACAAACAGGGTTAAGAGCCTTGCTCAGGGGTCCAGTGGTGGCGACCCATTACTAGTACAGCGCCTTAACTCCTGAGCTAACACTGCTACTAAACTACATACAGACCGGCGACTAAACGACTACAGAAGATTCCAGAAAATGTCCTGCATGATGGAATTACACTGTTTACATCCCACCACCGCATTTACAGTTCTGATTAACCCAGCTGATGATCCGTATTCTTAAGACGTGAGTGAGTGCATGTGTGGCCTACACCAAAAGAACAGTACAGGTCTGAATGCTTGGTCCTGAATTTAATTTAAAATAGAAATGCAGCCCTGGATAATCACAGTCAGAGACAAGTCTTCATAAAAACACCAGAACCAAAATTTCTCCTAAATACAGCAGAGAAATACCATAACCCACTAACACCCAGGTCCAGGGTTCAAATCCCAAAGGTGCTATCATCCGGTCGGGTATCTACACAGACTTGATTGGCTATATCTAAGGAGGGAGATGAATGAATTTTCCAATTCCAAGCCTGAATAAAATGAGGATGGATTCATCTTGAAGGCTTAAAAAGTGTCAAATCATGTGAGAGAATCAAAACGTTCCACTGCGGCGACTCATTCATACAATAGCAGCAAAAAAAGGAGCAGTTTTTATGTTTACAATCTCATTAAATCATTCACTCATCAGGTAATGTGGAAGAGAGCAATAATAATAATACATTTATTTTATTTGTTTATTCTTTGATTTGCTCAGTTGTGCAGGACGAGACAGAGGAGTGTGTGTGGAATCCAACACCTACTGAAGTTTATTTTTTTTAAAGTGCTCAGAGTAACAGGAACGTTCACAGTGTTCAGGACGGAAGGTGTTTTTTTTGGGATTAAAACGTAATTAAATAAATAAAATGCGTTTGATTCTGAAGGTGTCGGCCTGCGCTGCGTCTCCATCATCAGGACGGTGGGAGGAAACGAGCGGGGCTGTGATGAGGTGAACTCAGTTCAGAGGAGGAAGTGTGAATGTGTCTCAACCTCATGAGCTGCCAAAACTAATCCTCATCCTGTCCTACACTGTAATTATCCAACACACACCACGCCCGCCTTTACATAAACAACACACACACACACACACACACACACACACACACACAGACACAGACACATATACACACACATATATACACATACACAAACACACACTTGCACGTCTTGACAGTGCACAAACTTACACACTGAACCATGCACATGTGCAACACTGCATGGCAACTGCACGCTAATCAGTGCATGCAGAGACGATACTGGCCTCTGTCACACACACACACACACACACACACACACACAGACACACACACTGACCCATGCACATGTGCAACACTGCATGGCAACTGCACGCTAATCAGTGCATGCAGAGACGATACCGGCCTCTGTCACACACACACACACACACACACACACACACACACACACACACACACTGACCCATGCACATGTGCCACACTGCATGATCAGCTAATCAGTGCATGCAGGGACGATACCAGCCTCTCTCTCTCTCTCTCTCTCTCTCTCTCTCTCTCTCTCTCTCTCTCTCTCACACACACACACACTCACACACATTATTTGTACAATAGCAGGAATGCTGCACAGCGGTTTGTAACTGAGCTGTGAATGATGAGCCTGATGAGGATGAATGAAGCAGCGCAGCAGGAATCTGCAGAGCTGAAAATCCAGCACACGGAGTGACTCACATGTAATCGTTCATGTTTCTCACAACCCGCCGCCACCGCTGCAACTCACCTGATTCACATGATTCACATGATTCACCTGACTCACCTGATTCATCTGATTCACCTAAATTACCTGATTCACCTGATTCAGATCACGGACGCTCAGGGATTAACATGTATGTGGGGGCACGGATCAGGCACCACAAATCACTGCCATTGTCTCATCATCTCTTTTGGGTTTGTAGTGAGGACCTGGAATGCCACCGTGCGAATATAAACACACAGTCCTGTTATGAATGACGAGCTTTTGTAAACGTAATTTCTCCTCAGCTTATGGACAGATGACCTTCCATTCCTCTTACGTTCCTCTTACTGCCGAACCATTTGTGTCCTACAGTCGTGCAACAAAAAATATCAGCTGCACAGACTGAGACTCTAAATTCTGGAACTGGTTTATCTTTTAGTAAATTAATATTTTCTTACATATTTATTAATATTTAGGGAAGCGGGTGAATTAAACAGTAATGTAACTGTGCAGCAGAGCAGCTGTGCTGTCGGTAACAGACACAATTTTTCTCCTGCAATTTTTATTTGCATTAAACTGATGAATCAAAGCAACTAAAGTGGAAATTCACTTCAAATGAAATCATTGTCATGTAGAGAATTTCCCTCGGTGTGATGGCGGTTCACTCAGAGCTCCTCACTGGTTTATTTCTGTAAAATATTTTATTTAATGATCCAGAATGATTTGACGTGATGAATACGCAACAACAAAACTGACCAGCAGTGCGATGAGTTTATGATGCAGTGATTCTGTAATCCTGTACATTCATGCACAGCAGCAGGCGGTGAATACGAGTGGTGCAGGTGAGGTCAGCAGCACACACGCACACACACACACACACACATACATGTTTGATGCCTCTCTCTCTCTCACACACACACACAGTTTATTTTACTCTGTAAATTTACCCCGTTGAGCAGGTTCAGCATAGCGTGTGTCCACACCGTTTTGTTGAGTGGGTGTGTGTGTGTGTTTGTGGGTGTGTGTGAGTGAGAGCAGGTGTGTGTGTGTGTACTTTAAATCCGCCACACGCACACTTACTGTATACACACACGCCACCCTGTGAGTGAATGAGTGTAAGTGTATGTGTGTGTGTGTGTGTGTGTGATAATTTGGAATGTCAGTGATTTCTCTTCCTGTTCTGTGACTGAATGAAGGAAACGATTTAAACTCTGTGGTGCTGAAATATTAAATCAGAGACTTTATTTAACGACTCTGGTGTTAGGGTTGGTGTTAGGGTTGGTGTTGGGGTTGGTGTTAGGGTTGGTGTTAGGGTTGGGGTTGGTGTTAGGGTTGGTGTTGGGGTTGGGGTTGGTGTTAGGGTTGGTGTTGGGGTTGGTGTTAGGGTTGGTGTTAGGGTTGGTGTTGGGGTTGGTGTTAGGGTTGGTGTTAGGGTTGGTGTTAGGGTTGGTGTTGGGGTTGGTGTTAGGGTTGGTGTTAGGGTTGGTGTTAGGGTTGGTGTTAGGGTTGGTGTTGGTGTTAGGGTTGGTGTTAGGGTTGGTGTTGGGGTTGGGGTTGGTGTTAGGGTTGGTGTTAGGGTTGGTGTTAGGGATGGTGTTGGTGTTGGGGTTGGTGTTGGTGTTAGGGTTGGTGTTAGGGTTGGGGTTGGTGTTAGGGTTGGTGTTGGGGTTGGGGTTGGTGTTAGGGTTGGGTTTGGTGTTAGGGTTGGTGTTAGGGTTGGTGTTGGGGTTTGGGTTGGTGTTAGGGTTGGTGTTGGGGTTGGTGTTAGGGTTGGTGTTGGGGTTGGTGTTAGGGTTGGGGTTGGGGTTGGTGTTAGGGTTGGTGTTGGGGTTGGTGTTAGGGTTGGTGTTGGGGTTGGGGTTGGTGTTAGGGTTGGGGTTGGTGTTAGGGTTGGTGTTAGGGTTGGTGTTGGGGTTGGTGTTAGGGTTGGTGTTGGGGTTGGTGTTAGGGTTGGTGTTGGGGTTGGTGTTAGGGTTGGTGTTAGGGTTGGTGTTGGGGTTGGGGTTGGGGTTGGTGTTAGGGTTGGGGTTGGTGTTAGGGTTGGTGTTAGGGTTGGTGTTAGGGTTGGTGTTGGGGATGGTGTTAGGGTTGGTGTTGGGGTTGGTGTTAGGGTTGGTGTTAGGGTTGGTGTTAGGGTTGGGGTTAGGGTTGGTGTTGGGGATGGTGTTAGGGTTGGTGTTGGGGTTGGTGTTAGGGTTGGTGTTAGGGTTGGTGTTAGGGTTGGGGTTAGGGATAGGCTGTGACCCTGACCAGGATGAGACAAAAATATACATGAATTTGAGTTGTTTTTATTTGTTGTTTTTTGTTTGTAGAATAGACGCGACTTTATTTATCATATAAACGTCTCCACCAGGGGTCAGAATGATCAAATTACTTCTGGTGGATCTCAGCGGGTTTGGAGTCCGGGGTCGGAGCGCAGGGTCAGATGATGTGTGGCACTTCTGGAGCTGAGAGGGTTAGGGGCCTTGCTCAAGGGCCCAACAGTGGCTGCACAGCAGAGCTTCTGATTAAAAGCCGAAGCTCTACTAACATAAATATAGTAAAGTTAATATTAGATCATATTTTTATAAATTGTGCTCGTGCGGTTTGTGAACTCGTTCCTGTCGGCGTGGCGTCACTGGAATGTCTGACGGATTTGATCAGATTGGCGTCGATTCCACTAACAAACGTAAAAGAGAAACGGTGCAGGTTCTGCTGTATCTTCAGGGCATGAACCACATCTGGATGGTTCTATCAGAACATCTGTACACAGCTGATGTGAGCAGAACCTGAGAGAATACCACAGCGTGCGGTGTGGACGAGGCCGCCGGCACTCAGGAAGCACAGACATGTTTATGATCTATTTCTGATCTGAGCTCTGGAGTCCATCTCGGGCGTGGCGACGTGGCGGGTGCCGATCTGCTCGACTCCCGGTGTGTGTTGAGTCTGTCTGCTGGCCGGGACCCACCGGTGAGATCAGACTGTTTTCTTTAGGCTATTTTTAGGGACAGAGATTGTGATGCTGGTGTGTGTGTGTGTGTGTGTGTGTGTGTGTGTGTGTGTATGTGTAGTCGCTGTAGGTAACACCGATAGCATCGCGCCTGCCTACGTGTGTTACATCCACAGCCGGTTCCACTTCACTGGGCACCAAAGACAAAATAAGTTCCGTGTTTAGCTTAGCGGCCAGGCTAGCTCGCATGCCATGCTGCCCAAAATAGACAGAGGACACGATGCCAAGAAAGACAGGAAATGAGGGCGAGAGGCAGCAGGGACGAGATCAAACTGGGTCAGGGCGGAGGGAAGCAGCTCAGTTATGAAACTGTTCAGGAGTGACCAGCCTGCTAATACGTCTCCAAGGGCTCAGAGACAACTCATCCAGGAGGTCATAATAAACTCTGAAGAATAATATCTGAAGAGGCTCTGAGGGATCTGGGACCAGGATCTTACCAGCAGGTCCCTCAGCTGAACGTCCAGTCGCTCTTCCTTCTTTCATTGCTCTGATGTCCAGTTCCAGTCCCTGTGTACCCACTGTATTCAGTCCATGTGTACCCACTGTGTCCAGTCCCTGTGTACCCACTGTGTCCAGTCCCTGTGTACCCACTGTGTCCAGGGCCTGTGTACCCACTGTGTCCAGTCCCTGTGTACCCACTGTAACCAGTCCCTGTGTATCCACTGTGTCCAGTCCCTGTGTACCCACTGTGTCCAGTGCCTGTGTACCCACTGTGTCCAGTCCCTGTGTATCCACTGTGTCCAGTCCCTGTGTACCCACTGTGTCCAGTGCCTGTGTACCCACTGTGTTCAGTCCATGTGTACCCACTGTGTCCAGTCCCTGTGTATCCACTGTGTCCAGTCCCTGTGTATCCATTGTGTCCAGTCCCTGTGTACCAACTGTGTCCAGTCCCTGTGTATCCACTGTGTCCAGTCCCTGTGTACCCACTGTGTCCAGTCCCTGTGTATCCACTGTGTTCAGTCCCTGTGTATCTACTGTGTTCAGTCCCTGTGTACCCACTGTGTCCAGTCCCTGTGTACCCACTGTGTCCAGTCCATGTGTACCCACTGTGTCCAGTGCCTGTGTATCCACTGTGTCCAGTCCCTGTGTACCCACTGTGTTCAGTCCCTGTGTACCCACTGTGTCCAGTCCCTGTGTACCCACTGTGTCCAGTGCCTGTGTACCCACTGTGTCCAGTCCCTGTGTACCTACTGTGTCCAGTCCATGTGTACCCATTGTGTTCAGTCCCTGCGTACCCACTGTGTCCAGTCCCTGTGTATCCACTGTGTCCAGTCCCTGTGTACCCACTGTGTCCAGTGCCTGTGTACCCACTGTGTTCAGTCCATGTGTACCCACTGTGTTCAGTCCATGTGTACCCAATGTGTCCAGTCCCTGTGTACCCACTGTGTCCAGTGCCTGTGTACCCACTGTGTTCAGTCCATGTGTACCCACTGTGTCCAGTCCCTGTGTACCCACTGTGTTCAGTCCCTGTGTACCCACTGTGTCCAGTGCCTGTGTACCCACTGTGTCCAGTCCCTGTGTACCCACTGTGTCCAGTGCCTGTGTACCCACTGTGTCCAGTCCCTGTGTACCTACTGTGTCCAGTCCATGTGTACCCATTGTGTCCAGTCCCTGTGTACCCACTGTGTCCAGTCCCTGTGTACCCACTGTGTCCAGTGCCTGTGTACCCACTGTGTCCAGTCCCTGTGTACCCACTGTGTCCAGTCCCTGTGTACCCACTGTGTCCAGTCCCTGTGTACCCACTGTGTCCAGTGCCTTTGTACCCACTGTGTCCAGTGCCTGTGTACCCACTGTGTCCAGTGCCTGTGTACCCACTGTGTCCAGTCCCTGTGTACCCACTGTGTCCAGTCCCTGTGTACCCACTGTGTCCAGTCCCTGTGTACCCACTGTGTCCAGTGCCTGTGTACCCACTTTAAGCACTCTGACCTGTGACCACGCAGCCCCATACACAGAAGGGTTTGATGTGTTATGACACATTCACTTGATGACCAGGATGTAAATGAGTCTCACTCGCCCTTCTGTGGGTCACTAACAGCCCTCATGCCCCCTGGCATCAGCGAGTCTGGGAAGCCAAACACCCTGTGTTGTGCCAACAACTGTGGTGCCAACTGACAAGTTTGGCGCTGGCAAAATAATGATCTGGAAATTTTAATGGTTTGATTATTTAAAGCTACACCTACTGTACAAATGAACTTTATGGGTAAACAATTGCTGACTGTAGCTCTTCTGTTTCTTGGTTGAGCAGAATTTCATTAATTATTATTTTTGGTTATTTTTTTGTGTTTATTAATATAAACTGGTGTTTGAGTGGAACAGCGGTCTGTTACACTTGCTATCAGTCAACCAGACATAATTGGCTGTACACACATATACACACATAAGGGGGGAGGGGGGGGGGGGTTACTGAAACCCTGTGATGGATTGGTGTCCTGTGTCCGGTGTTCCTCACTGGTGCCCAGTGTTTTTGTTGAAACCAGGAATGACCAGGAGAAAGCGGTTGATGAAAATGCAAAGAAATGAGAACACATTTGAACATGATGAGGAACATTTCTTAATCAGCGTGACCGATTCTGATACACGGTGGTGTGATCATCGGGAAATTCATCTCTCATCACGGGGAGCTGAAAAAAAAAAATTATATCAGGTCCTGCCAAGCCGAGATGCTGCTCTGTTCTGCTCCACTTATAAAGAAAAGCAAACACACACAGATTCTGTTCCTGAAACTGGGAGGAATCGGAAATACGGAGGAGCTTCAGTAACGTTCAGCTGAAAGAACGCAGATAGAACCTACACCATACAGGACCACATCAGGACCACATCAGGACATCAGGACCACCGCCTAGGCTAGGAGACCATCGTGCACTGAATGAAAGTCTACATGCTGCACACATTTATTATATTATTATTATTATTATTATTATTATTATTATTGTTATTATTGTTATTGTTATTGTTATTGTTATTGTTATTGTTATTATTATTATTATTATTATATTATTATTATTATATTATTATTATTATTATTATATGTGCATCATTTGATCTGATGTAATGAGTGTAAACGTGACGTCGTGTTTAGAATTAAAAACTAATCAGCTGGAATGAATTTCTATCAGTTTTCAGTCCAAGTTTGACCAAAAATTCATTCACACCTCCAAAAAACTAAAACAGTTTAAAAAGCCTCCAATCAGTTTGTAAAACTCTGATTTACTTTCTGAGATCTGTTCAGAGCTCCCTGAACTCTCCTCTGTAATGCTCGAGTCTCAGACTGATAGACGTGTTTATATTCTGATTGGACTCAGAGACGCCGTCACCTCGATCATAATCACTAATCAGAAGCTGTGGTGCTGAAGTGCTGAGGTGCCAGTGTGATGCCGCCGTTTAAGATGCCCGGTGTAGATCTGGACCCCCCGTGGCTCGGCGGCCTCGTGTTTATAGTCCTGTGCACCAGCGCACTCTTGAACAAAACAAAACCAACACAGGAGCAAAGTGGAGAACAAAAAAACTGGAAAAACCTGGTGTTCAACCTGAGCCGTGCCGAGCTCTCACGCTAACTCAGAGAGAGAGAGAGAGAGAATGCAGTCACACGCGAATGCTCCTGTCACAGTCAGCCACCCTGCACTCTCACGCGAGTGAAAATGCGACTGCACACACAGCGCCCTGTTCACATCAGTACCACACATCTTCACTAGACATGGATCTGAATAGCTGAATAATCTGAACATCGGTCACATGACCCAGTCCTGATCGCACTGATTTGGTAGAGTTTTACCAAACGGCTTGTTTTTGGTCCGTCCTCGTCCTCTTAGATCAGTCCACAATAATCTGGGTTCAGATCAGGACTGGAAATGTGATTTAAACAAAAACTCGTTTTGGTCTGAAGTAGCTGAATCAGTTTTGACGTGTGTATCGGGACTCGGTCCTGAACTTATTCATGATCATTTTCCACTGGCTGCAAAGCAGCACCAGAGAACTCTGATTTGTTTCTGTATAGAATTGATGTACGAGTTTCTCTGTGTAATAGAGTTTCAGGTTACATTTCTTGATGCAGCGGCGGCCCGTGTTAAGTGACGACGGCTTTCTGAAGTACTCCCGAGCCCATGTGATTATATTTATCACAGTATCATGATGGTTTCTTATGCAGCGCCGTCTGAGGGGTCAGCGGTCATGAACAATTAGTAGTGATTTACAGACTGAGACTCTCCAGATTTCCTGAATCTTCTCACAATATCATGTACAGTAGATGGTGAAAAACTAAAGTATTTGCAATCTTACATTGAAAGACAGTTGTTTTATGAAGTTTGGAACACAGTGGTGAGTCTCGACCCCTCACTGCTTGTACAGACGGATCCTCTGTCAGACAGAAATGCCTGAAATTAAAATACTTTACTTGGATTAAAGGTGCTGTCAGGAAAATCAGGCGGCAAACACCAGGACTGAGTTCATCATCATCATCATCATCATCATCATCATCATCATCATCATCATCATCAACTATTACAAAACCTGGAAATCAATACCATCAGAAATAAAATAAAAAAATGAATACCTTAAAAACAAAAGCTGAAAATATAAATAAATACCGGAACATATAGATTTTTATTCTGAAACAATAGAACTAAAATAATAATAATAATAATCAGTTTAATAATACAAAAAATAAAATCTGAAAAACTGACTTTAATAATTATATTATAATCATGATGTTATATTATTATTATTATTATTATTATTATATAAAAGTAATTTTGTGTGGTTACATTTTCACTTTGACTCTCAGATGAAACATCAGACGTTACAGCAGAAAATCCCAAAATGTTGTAACCTGTTTGCGTGCCGAGGTGTGAAAGTGAGAATAAAAGTAAATCGAGATCGTCACGCGTCTCTGTTATTTATGAGATGTTTTCAGGAAATGAGCTGGGAAGAGAAAGAGCAGAGTCACTCCTGATGAGTTTAGGGAAGGACCACTTTTATATATGAACTCAAATATTATTACACACTATTATTTATTATAAA
>NC_085998.1:40049793-40074793 GCF_030014385.1 Trichomycterus rosablanca
ACACACACACTCACGCACACACACACACACACTTAAACACTCACACACACTTAAACACACTGACACACACACACACACTCACACACACTCACACACTCACACACACACACTCACACACACACACACACACACACCCTGCAGCAGGTACCTGAGATACAGACACGGTTCATCTGAATTTCTCAGAGTACAAAAATTTCTGTGAATTTCACAAGATGAATTTTTATATTTACAATCTTGTGTTTTCACCAGCTTAGCGATGGCATTCTAAACATGAACCTGCGTTTAAGCATAGCCAGTTCTCGTCTGCAGTAACACGTCACAGTTCTTTTTTAACTTCCCTGAACTCGGGACCTTCGCCTCACACCGGATCTTCACACTTTGAACCCGGGTCGCAGGGTGGCGCGCAGCAGGCAGCGTTTGTGCTTCATGGTGAGCCCGTACTCGGGCGTCATGTCTGGCGTCTGCCCGGGCAGGCTGCTGAACTTTAGCCTCTGGATGAGGATGGCCAGGAACAGAAAGACCTCTGAGCGGCCGATGGCCTCGCCCACGCAGCGCCGTTTGCCCAAACCAAAAATCATCACCTTCTCGCTCTCGGTCTTGTCGAGCTCGGTGCCGTCGGCGGTCAGGAAGCGGTCGGGGTTAAACACGGACGGATCCTTCCAGAGATCCCTGCAGGACACAAACCAGATCAGGAACCTGTTCAGATACTGGACTGGAGATCTGTTCTTGACTTCAGATTACTGTTAGCTTACAGACGCTACAGATACAGAATCAGCACTGGTTTATATTTAGAATATTATAATATTTAGTAGTTTAAAGCTTAACGATGAATGAAATTAAAGGCCAGATGTTTAAACCTCAGCACATCACTGACTGCCAAATCAAACAGTTTAAAATACACTCAGAGCTTTAAATAATATTACAATCCCACTGCAGTAATGAGGGGCCCGACATGCAGGGGGCGATAAGGGTTGGTGATATGGGGATGGGATTTATTTTAAATACTCGAGTGGTGGAAATCATCTGTCAGTGTTCAGACGGGCTGGTAACTTGATTTTAACTTCCTGAAACTGTGAGGAACAAATTCTAAAGAAAATTACTGATTACTGATTATAAAATGATAAAAAGACTGCAGTGCTTTACAGTGTATGTAAACTTTTGACCCTTATTATGAGGTGTTTATAGAACAGAATTTTTTACTATAAATTTTGTGACTTTGGTTCAGTTGATGTGAAGCTTACACATGAAAAGCTCTGATACAAGCTGAGCTCTGATTTTATAGCTACTGAACTGTTAACCACAGCTGATCTGAAGGTGAGCGAGAGTTCCTAAATATCTGAGGCTGGAATGCGGTGACGAGTGATGAAGTGATGATGAACTTACGGATCGTGGTTGATTTGCCACTGGTTGATGAAGATGCACGTGTCTTTAGGAATGAAGTAATCGTTCAGCGACGTGTCCTTCGTGGTGCTGCAAGAAAATAATCAGAGAAAACGACATCAGTGAGCGGTGCAGGAGTGCAGCAGCACGTTCAGCTCCTGCTGCAGAATTAAATGCAGAATTAAATGTTAATAGATGTCGTACCAGTGTGGGATTGTGAATGGAAGGAAGGACGAGTGACGGAAGATCTCCATTATAAAAGCCTCGAGGTACGGCAGGCTGGTTTTATCGGTCAGACGAGGCATTCGATCCGTTCCAACTTTCACCACTGCAGAAGAAGAGCAGAGTTTAAATTCTTCAATGAGCTGAGCTAATGATTCATTCATTCATTCACTGACTGGTAGAACTGGAGTCGAAGAATTTAAGACAGACCAGGCGGAGATGATCTATCGAGTCTGAACTATCGAGCAAACATAAACCAAACTCACTGAGTTCTTGGTGCAGTCGCTCCTGGATCTCTGGATAAGCCACTAGATGCATGACGGACCACGACAGGGCGGTGCTGATCGTATCAAAACCTGTGGAGTCAGACCAAGATAAAGATGTGAGATTATAATATAACACAATCATTTATTTATTTATTTATTTAATATTAATATACTCTCACCAGCTCCGAACAGGTCGTTCACGATTCCAACGATCTTCTCATCAGACACTTGCACATTCGAGTTCTCGTCCAGTTTTCTGTCCTCGCAATGATCGATAAGAGAGTCTGTAATGTCACGAATGTTGTTCTGCACAAAAACATGCGAGACAGTGAGAACTTTTGGATTAAAATAAAAAGCATAAATAATAAAATATGAACATTACACGACATCTACCGGTTCTGTTTGTAGAACACTGTTAGAAATACTAGTGGCTTATAGTAAACAGATCTCATTATTATCTCGTTATTACAATATATTTTACATTTAGATAGATCTGGGTTGGGGTTAGCCCTAGATCTGCACAAACCTTATCGAATGTGCTGTAGTGCTCGTTGACGATCCTCTGAATAAACAAATTGAATCTTCTGTTTATGTCCAGAAACTTGGTCATGGTCTTGCTGGGCAGCAGGCGCAGGATTGGGATGAAATCGGCCGTGTTTCCGCTACCCACCACTTGTCCAAACTCATCGCTGAGGTTGACCAGGTTGAGCAGCTCCTGGTGGTCGTGGTTGTACCGTCGGCCGAAACACATTCCACAGATTACGTTGGCCACAGACATGACGATGTGCCTGAATGGATCGAAGCCAGCAGAGCTCTCAGTGACTCCAAGCAGCCTCTCCAGCAGGTACAGGGCCTCCTTACTGATGTGCTCCTCCAGGGCACAGGAGTACTCGCTGTTCGAACCCTTTACCCCCGCGAAGGACCGAAGAGAACTGAGGGCCAGTTTGCGCCTCGTACGCCAGATGCCAACCTGATCGGTGCTGAACGCCAGACTCTTCCCATCGTTAATGAAGCGGAAGCTGTAGAGGTCAGGACGTCCAGCGAAGTCCTCGCCCTTCTTAATGAGAGCCTGGCGCACAACCTCGTTTCCGCCCAGCACCACCACGGGACGTGTGCCAATCTGGATTTTGAAAATTGGGCCGTATCGTTTACTCATGGCTGTTAGGCTTAGGTGAGGGTTGCGTCCCAAATCGAGTGCGTTTCCGATCAGCGGTAAGGGTTTGGGACCCGGGACTGGCTGGAGGCCCACAGGAATTTTGGAACGTGTCATCTGGAGCAGGAGGTAGACCACGCAGATGGATATCATGGCCACGAGACTCTCAGACACTGAGATGGGGCCCAAGAGAGGAAGAACCGCCAGCACCATTTTTCTTTTTCTCAGGAAGGAAACTGAAAAAATTAAAACACAACAATGCAAATTTACTATCAAATAATTATCATAAAGGTAAAAATACCATAAACATTCAGCTGGTATGTTCACATATGCACATTAATACTAAATAATAATAATCACTATTGTTATACTAATTCATTTATTTTTTATTTAATATATGATTTTCCTAAAGTAAGAGGAAAATACATCTGTGTGCATATTTATGATTTCAACTGAATAATAATGATGTTATGTTATATTTAATTATAATTTTATTATACATTTCTGTGTCTATTCTCTTAGGTTTTGAAAAATAATAGAAAATGAATATTGCACAGAGAGAGAGAGAGAGAGAGAGAGAGAGAGAGAGAGAGAGAGAGAGAGAGAGAGAGCTGTACAGATGAACATAATAAACACTGGTGATGATGATGATGATGATGAAAAGCTGCATGTGCAGGATCACCACCGGCCAGTCTTAGCATGATGAGCTGTGCCTGTTAGTGAAGTTACTGTGCACCACAGCACCTGCCTCTAACTGGAACCTCTAACAGAAACCACTAACTGGAACCTTTCAGTGGAACCTTTCAGTGGAACCTTTCAGTGGAACCTTTCAGTGGAACCTTTCAGTGGAACCTCTAACTGGAAGCTTTAACTGGTGTTTAATGCTTTGGTGCATCATGCACGGATTTAATCACTGATCAGAATAAATCGGAACTATAAACTGACCAGTAAAAACATTAAAGTTCAGACTGAGGGTTCAGGTTCGGATCCATCAGTACAATCATCACTGCACAAATAAATTTTGAGTAAATTATATATATATATATATCACTCTACTGAGGTGCAATTATGCATGTATTTCTGCATGTAGTTATTTGAATGTTGATATAAATAAATATAAATAATTATAAATGATTATAAATAAATAAATATAAAAAATTATAAATAAATATAAATAATTCATGCTCTTCCTACAGGACTGTACTGAACCTACCTGATGAAGAAGAAGCAGGTAAGCGTAGATGACCAGGGTTGCGGTGATTATTGCGTTTCTCTCTCTGTGCTGCTGTGCGTCTGCAGAAGCGCTTCCACATTGGCGCGATATTCTCTTTATAAAGAGCCGCTCCGCTTCTGATTGGCTGCTGTCCGTGTGACGTCACGTAGCGGCGGAGCTCAGAGGTAGTAATTATTACATGTGAATGAGATTATAGAGCCTGAGATCAGAGCCAAGACACACACACACACACACACACACTTATAAACACACACTCATAAATAACACACACACACATATACACACGACATTAATAATAATTATAACAGCAATACTAATACTACTACTACTACTAATAATAATAATTGCAGTTGTAGCCAAGTGGTTAAGGTACTGGACTAGTAAGCAGAAGGTTGCTGGTTCAAACCCCACCACTGTCAGGTTGCCACTGTTGGGCCCTTGAGCAAGGCCCTTAACCCTCAGTTGCTTAGACTGTATAATTAATGTAAGTCGCTTTGGATAAAAGCATCCGCTAAATGGCGAAAATGTAAATGTAAATAATAATAAAATAATAATAATAATAATCATAATAATAATCATAATAATAAAGTTATAATTAATAATAATAATATAATAAAATTATAATAATAATGAAATAATAATACTGATAAAATTATAATAGAATAATAATAATAATAATCATGATAATAATAATAATAATGATAAAATTATAATAGAATAATAATAATAATAAAATAACAATAATAATAATCATAATAATAATAATAATAACAAAATTGTAATAATAATAATAACAAAATTGTAATAATAATGATAATAATAAAGTTATAATTAATAATAATAATAATAATAAAATTATAATAATAATGATAAAATTATAATAGAATAATAATAATAATAATGATAATGACAATAATAATAATAATGATAACATTTTAATAGAACAATAATAATAATAATGATAAAATTATAATAGAATAATAATAATAACAATAATGATAATAATAATAACAATGATAAAATTATAATAGAATAATAATAACAAAAAGACAGATCTGTATGTGAAGCTGTTGCATTTATATATTAATAATTTATCTTATTTATTTACCTCACTGTATACAGAGGAATATTATATTAATGTTATGAATGAGTCTCTCTCTCTCTCTCTCTCTCTCTCTCTCTCTCTCTCTCTCTCTCTCTCTCTCTCTCTCTCTCTATCGCGCGCGCGCGCGCTTTGCGTGCCAGTGAGCGTGCAGACCGGAGGAGAGGAGTCCCCCCCCCCCCCCCTCCAGTTTCTCACGCGAACACGAGAACTCACGCGCAGCCCCGCCGCGCGCGGGAGGAAACTTCAGAACGCACGAGACATGACAGCAGTACCGACACGAACAGTCAGTCATGGTATACTTTCAATCACACTCATCAGTTAGTGCAGGAACATCCAGCTGCTGTTCTCATCTGTATTCATGCAGCGTTTATACAGCAGAGCAGCAGCGAGATTCAGTTCAACACAATTAATCATTAGAGATTATAAACGAGCAGAAACACTTCCAAAAATTACTTTTATTTTAGTATCTGGAGGAACAAAAACACTTTTGTGGAACTGACCGGTCAGTGCATGAGTACAGAAGATCAGAACACAGAGTCTGGAATCAACTATTCAAGTCAAAACTTTTGCCCCCGCTGTACAGAGCACATAAATAATCTGGGACAGACGGGACGCTTTTATTTATCATATAAATGTCCACAAGTGTCCAGTACAATGGAATTCTTTATCTATGTGTTTATTAGGAAGCTGGGGTCAGAGTTCAGGGTTAGAGCGCAGGGTCTGGCACTGTATGGTGCAGACTAGGCTGCATGGCAGAGCATGGATTCGAACTCACAACCTTCTGATTAATAGCCCAAAGCTCTACTCACTAAGCTCCTACTGTCCTCAAAAAAGTATGGAGACTGTCTGGTGAGAGTCATGCTGGAAGAAGAAAGAGCCTTCCCTAAACTGTTGCCATAAACTTTAAATCTAATAAATTATGTGCATGAATGCATTCTTTTATTTTTATTTTTAATTAAAATGTAAATTGTGTTTTTAACTTTATTGACATTTATGAGGATGGTGGTGCTAAAGTTAAACATTTCTGTTTATTGGTGCAGCCAGATCACAGATCATTTCTATAAACAGCAGAATTATCGTGTAGAATTCAGCCCACAGTTCCATGGAGAAGCCGAGCGTCACCGCGGCCTGTTAGCGCTGCAGCGTTAGCATGGCGGATCAGCGGGAGTAAATTACTTCAGTCGTTGCACAACACGACATTAAAACCCGAGCTGAGCGAAACACGCTGATCTGTGTTTCCGTCCAAAGTGCCGCTGCAGTGACTGATGAGTGAGACGTGAACTTAGTTCACCCCCCCTCGCCCCCCTCCTCACCCCCCCGGTCCCTCCCCAAACATCCTCACGCGGGCTCGGGGAGGCAGCGCTCGGGTTCACGCGCTCTCACGCAACCTGCTAATGTTTAACTACTGAAACAGCGGACAGGTTCTACACGCCGTCAACACCGGCCGAGAGACGCAGAGAAACTACTGTACAGCTGAGAGACCAGGACAGGACTGTCTGAGATCAAGGATAATTCAATTACAATCAGTTACATTCAATTACATTTAATTACATTCAATTATATTAAGGGAAGCATTACAGCATTCACATTCCAAACTGCACGTCAAAATCACGCTCAACAGAAAACACACTGAATACACACCGCAGCCTTGGCTCGTCTGATCACACTGAATCATTTTATATCATTAAATTAAACAAAAAGGCGGGAAATGAATTTTGTAAAATGTCATTTATTATATTTAATGACAGTCACACACACACACACACACACACACACACACACACACACACACACACACACACACACAAGCACACACCCTTGCAAAAAGGAATTGTAATTCAATAACTGGTTGCATCATTTTTTGCAGCAATTTCTGCACCTAAACACTTCTAACTTTATTTTGGACGCTGTTGGCGCTCGGGTGGTTCATCGTCTGTTACGTGAGCCCTCATCACTCAGTACAGGCTGGTAAGACACCAGTCCTTCACAGGGCATCGGCCACCCTTTTAACAACAAAGTTGCCCTCTAATCAAACCCTCCCGAAACAGCCAATCATGACTGTGTGTAGATGCCCAACTGGCTGATAGCACAGCACACGAACCCTTAATCCCAGCAGTATTGGGCTAGTGTAATTTAATGTTGCACCACCTGAGCACCTCAGACAGGGTGTAATTGATATTAATAAATATAATTACATAATTATAAACAGTTTGGGGGGGGGGTTAGATTATTGCCTCTTTATCTCCTATGAATATTTTTTGGTTTGGTTCAGAAAGCTCGATTAGAAGCTGCAAAGATTTTTTATCTGGTTTAAAAAGACGATCAGTAAAAAGTTCTAATTAAAACGTTTCTTGTTCCTTGTTGAGTTTTACACGTTAGACTCTGTCGTTTGGTGCCGTTTCAGTCCATTTTCACTGGGTTTCACTCCTGGTACATGAAGTTGGTGGTAAAGAGACCAGAGGGCCCGGTTCTGGGGCCCCTGTCTGTGTTTGTGTAAATTTACTATTTAAGACTTAATTATTAAAAGATTTATTACACAATTATACAATAAAATGAATAAATGATAGTAAAACTGTTATGAATGTTTCTGTATTTTCTGTGCTGATGTGAATAATCTGATAATAAGTCGTGTCAGGACATCAGACTAAACAAATATTTCTGGTAAGATCAGGTCAGGGTTTTTCCTGGTGGAACGCTAGATGAAGCTGCTGAACGCTGTCCAGATACTTTGCACGCAATCACGTCCTGTTGCTTAATAACTCAGTCGGTGCCAGGAAGAGACGTGAATTTATAAATCAATGCAAATTAGTTTACACACTCAGATTAATTCACTCTTATAAAATCACAACTTTATTTTATTATGAAATATTATTTTCATAACCAGTTTAACACATTCAGCGTCTGCTGCTGCTCACGTTCACTAAAACACACCAGAATTTAACACACTGATTATTATTTAGCTTCCGTCGCTCTGAATCTTTATTCTGTTTATACGTACAAATAAAGTTTTAAAATGTTGGGACAGTAAATCAGCAGAGATTTACAAACAGACTTTTACTGTGGTTCATTAATTTTACCTTTTAAACTTTACTGATTTTTGCAAATATATGATCCATATTGATCAGTATTGTAACACTGGCAAATTTGTAAAATAATAAATCAAAATACTGTGAAATATTTCCCAGGTTAACAGATAAATAAGTAACAAGTGATGCTAATAATCATCAGGAATAAAAGGTTCAGTAACAAAAGGATCTCAGTCATTCACAAGCAGGAAGGAGTCACGATTTTACACTTTACAGCAGAAACACTGTGAGTGAAACACGATTTAAATATTTTAAATATTTGATCACATGGAATTGATGGATTTCACTATCTACAGTGCACACCATTATTAAAATATTCAGGCTTAGAACAATTTCAGTGCTTTTGACCTTTGATCCCTCAGACAGCACTGGATCAAAACTAAACACGCCTGTGTGATGAATTTAAGCACGCGAGCTTGGACACACTTCAGAAAACCTTTATCAGTGAACACAGCTGATTAGAGTCCAGCAACAGCAGCAGCCAAATATCAACAACACCCAGAAACTCCGCCGGCTTCTCACGAGAGCTCAAGAGGGACAGAAATACCTTCTGCATGTGTGATACAGTGCAGATTATTAATGAGAGAATGCAGGTGCTGGACTGACCTGCCTGAAGATCTGTCTCCTATAGAACAGCACAATTTACAACAATAGAGATCACACAATAATATAATAATAATTAGGGCTGTCGAAGTTAACGCAGTAATAGCGCATTAACGCGATCTCAATTTAATGCGATTAAAAAAAATAGTGCCGTTAACGCAAATTCTATTTGGCCCTGCGAGTCATCCGTAGTTCATGTTGAGACTTGACCGTGCACGGCATCTCTCATTAAGACAGCGTTTCTCAAATGTAACCGAGCGTCGTAGTGATGCACTTTCTTAATAAAGAAATAAATACACGGTATAGTCACAAGTTGTTGGGAGCAGAACACTTACTTTTTCTGTTACGGTACCGAATAGCGGACAGCTAGAGTCGTTAGCCAAGCATGCTATTCCATGAACTATGGAAGCCCCAAAGGGTCAAAACACACTCACTTCGTGTAGAAACGTCCATCAAACCATCGTCACGATACAACCACAGAAAAGTCTGTTACATTAACTACGCCTTATCCCACCTAAAGCACCGCTGATCTACAATGTTTGCTGATGGAGAAATTTTAACCTACAATCTGACATATATACGAAGTCAAGGGTCTCTGCTGGATAGTATTACTGCCTAGTATGTGAGTGAATAAAACTCCCTTACAGTTTTCTCTTGTCCCAGCAGTTTTTAACATAAGTACATTTAGCATAAAATGTGTTCACCATTTTAATGGTAACATTTCACTTAAAAATACTTGTTTTCTATAACATTTACACAGATTTTTTTTAATGCGATTAATCGCGATTAACTATATGAAATTCTGAGATTAATTGTGATAAAAAATTTTAATTGTTTGACAGCCCTAATAATAATCAAATCTAATAATAATTAGGAGGGGGGTCCACATGAACTCAGTCACTTTGCTCACCAACAGCAAATAAAGGTAAAATGTCAGTGACCCCCGTTTATCATCTCAGTCAATATCACCGCGAGTCAGTTCCTCGTGTTCATTAACTACCACCATCAGAACTTTATTCATCCTGAATACCTGCAGTCCTGTTATACAAGAGCTCATAACCAGTTCATAACGAGTTTATTACAAGTTCATAACATGCACCTGAGAATATATTTCTGCTGGTTTCTTCCATCCAGCAAGTCACTGTTATGATAAGCTGCTGCTGTGCTGCCGGCCTGATAAACACAAGCTTGCCAACTCAGAGCGGCTGGTGGCTCACTGATGAATCTCACAGTTATATAAGAAAGAGACACAGAGAGAGAGAGAGAGAGAAAGAGAGACAGAAAGAGAGACAGAGAGAGAATGTGTTCTCGAGAAATAACTAAATATAACGAGACGATGGTCAATAAAAATCAGATCATTAAATTCTCTCGTCCACTGAAGCTGAGATGAAACCCATCAGCTGTATTCCAGGAACCACCAGAACCAGGTTGGCATCAGTTAAAAGTTGGTAGAACGTGGGTAACACAACCCACCAGCATCACACCGTCGCTGGTTTATCAGAAAGAAAACTGTCACCATGTCCTAAAAGAATATTAGTTTGAATATTCAGATGGTTGAAGAACATGTCAGGTATCCAGTCAATCAGCTTCTTAAACATGAGTGTCCACAATCAAGCAGGCTTAAAATCATCATCTTTGCTCTGCAGCCTCATTGTACATTGTGATGTAAAGCTTGCTTGACTGTGAACAGTGTCTGTGATGGACTGGCTCCCGGTTCCGGGGGAACCCTAACTTGCAAAAAGTACCATGAGTAAACCATGAATGGTTGAATGAATGAATGGTTGGTTTGTTGGTTGGTGGGATGGAAGGATGGATGGTTAGTTGGATGGTTGGTTGGTTTGTTAGTTGGTTGGATGGTGTGTAGTACAAACTCCATCTCTGTAAAAGTTGGGACATGTTTTTTGGCCACATCCAGGTGGATGATAATCATTTGTAAACTGTATCTGTAGGTTTTACACTCAGTAAATGAAGTGTGTTATTCAGCAGGAATGTTCTGGAATCTGGTGGTAATAAATGTACCTGAGTGATGATTTATGATTTTAAATGAGCTGAAAATGTCGGCGCTGTAATTATAATTTACGATATTGGCGTTTAACACGGAGAAAGATTCTGTTCGTGTTTCAGGACTCGGCTTGTTTACATCCTACATGGCTCGTCTTGCTCCGTCTGCTCCTGTTTGTCCTCCGAGCTGCTGGGATTTGTACCTGAGTTTATTAACATTGGGGAAGTTTATTGTGAGGAAACGTCGCTCACACCGCCGCAGGCTTCAGGTTTTTATCCTCCTCAGAGGACCAGAAGGAACCGAGTGAAGCTGCTGTCATGCCAAAGGTGCCACGAAAATCCCCCCGGGCTGGAACAGCACATAAATCAAAGTAAATAACACGGCCCCGCCCGCTCCACACAGCGCTGACGGATCATCGGTAAACGCTTCCGTCTCTGGAAATGATTCTTATAAACAAATCACATTCATGTATTTATAATCACACACTAATGTGGTTTAACACTTTACATTCCAGCAGGAAGCTTCAGTGAGTCCTAGAGAGCAAAATCTTTTTAATGTCAGACAGAAAATAAAATTTCTCCTCTAGAAAATTTGAGTTTTAATAAATTCTCAGTTACAAGAGCTCAGATCTCAGCCAGACTGGATTTTCATATTTGTAGAATTTAGCGTCAGTTTTTATTCCCAAGCAAATGACACCTCTGTCCCAACACTAAACCTTAAACAATGAGGGATTTGAACCAGCAACCTTCTGACTGCTTGTCCAGTACCTTAAACGATAAACTATGGCTGCTACTATATGAGATATTAGAGATATTATTTGTACTTTTTAGATAGATGTAAGATGAAAGTGGATTTTAATCTGGCTGTAGCAGAACGTTTCCTTGCTGGCTGCAGCGGCGCATTATCAATTCTGTTTTATAATTAGCAGGTTTATCTGTGTCAGCAAAACCAGGAAAATGATCACAGTGTGTAGCGTCAGAAAGTATGCTAAACTAGCAAAACAATACTAGGCTAATAGGAGAACCTAAAGATCAGAAGATCCGTCATTTTGACTTTAACCCTAAACTTATTATTTCTCTGGAGGTTAAAACAATAAAACAATAAATCCTAAACCGTCTAAAATAAAAGAGAAATCAGAGGACAGACAGGAATGTCTCTTTGATCCAGTTGGGGTATGTGGGTGTATTTTGGGGGGTTAAACGGGTTCTGACACCCTCTGTGATGAAGGATGAGGGAAAGTTTCCCCTCGTAACAGGATCAAAAGAAAATAAATCGTTTCATCACCAGATCAAACCGTCTGATCTTTTATTTTCTTCCTCTCCGTCCATGATGAGTGATTACAGGAGCGATTAATCTACTCACCGTACAGAATGTTTACATGTTCCACATCATGTCAAAGCATCAGTTTAGGAATTTTCCTGCTACAGGCGCTTTTGTGATTAATTTAAGTGGCAAAATATTAAAGCTGCAGAATAATTATAATTATAAATGAAGTAGAGCTGCAGTGAGACAGACAGTGAATGAATTTTAGTAACATAAAATAAAGGATTCATCCTGCATCATCACTGCATCACCACTGCTGCACCACTGCATCATCACTGCATCTTTACTGTATCTTCACTGCATTATCACTGTATCATCACCGTATCATCATCACGGTATCATCACTGTATCATCATGGTTTCTTCACTGCATTATCATGGTATCATCACTGTATCACCACTGCACATCACTGTAGCACCAGTGTATCATCACTGCATCTTTACTGTATCGTCACTGTATTATAACTGCATCATCAGTGTATCATCACTGCACTGAGCTCAATAGAGTAATACAACCCGGACAGGGTGCCAATCCAACACAGGGCAACACACACACACACACACACACACACACACACTCACATTCACTGGCGTGAGAGGCAGTTTGGTGAGCGTGACGGTACCGGATGGAAATGAGATAAAGATGAAATTTCGCAGTGAATCTTGTTTAATCAGTCATTACATGATCATAAATCTTAATAATCTGATTAAAATCTGATTAGATTTAATAAAACATGATAAATATACACACACTGAAGTAACACGTCTAAAATACCTGCAGTTATAGTCAAACACCTGATCAAGAAACACTTCATTATTAAATCATTTTATTCATTAGAACTTTAAAGAACGTCTTTATTCTCACCCGGATTAATTTGTTACATCAAATCTTACTAAAGTTTTTTTATTGCAGCGTTCACATCTCAGCTAATTTATTTATTTATTTCATGTTTCACATTTTACTTATTTCATGTTATATTTAAAAATTCATGTTAAATGTGGTGATTAAATCATTTTTTATTATTTCTGTGGTTTCTCAGCTGTGGCGGGTGTGGTCGTGCAGGGAAACACCGGCCGTGTGCTCGTGATTATTTGTGTTATTTCATTATTTTAAATATAAAAGGAACCGAGCGCTCGTTTCTCAGATTAAGGCATGAGGGGTGAAGAAGAACCCGGGCGAGGTCACATGAGTGTATAAACATGTCGGCGTGAGAGCGAGAGATAACCATCACGGTGTGGGTCGGTGATCTCCCGGCTCTTCGTGAGCCGAGGGCGGGCGTGTCTCACCCAGGTTCAATCACTGCAGGCTTTGAAGTGCTTGTAAATTGTTCAGCGCTCGTACACTCGACACGGCAGAACAAAGTACACGCTAGCACCAAACCGACCAATCACAGCGCGCTTCCTCTCCGAGTCTGAGCGCTCTTCACGTCTCAGCTTTCATGTGAGTGAGTGGAGTAGTTTCTTTTAGCTCCTGCACACCTGATTCAACCTGATCTGATTTCCCAGCAGCACCGCAGGTCCTGAAAGTTCACACGGACTGTAGAGAGAAGAACGTCAGGAGGAATCATTTCTGCAGCTTTTCTTTCACACGCACACACACACACACACACACACACATACACATACACACACCAATTTAGTAGCTCTAGTTGTCTTGACTGTAGGTTTTCATGGGAGGAAACCGGAGCACCTGAAGAAAACCCACACAAACATGGGGAGAATCGAACCCAGGACCTTAAATGATTCATCTTTTGGTATAAAAAGTTCAGTCACTGTGTCACGGCCTGATAATCCTTAGTTAATGATGATGAGTAAAAACACGGACCAAACCTTTAGATTAGAGTTTGGTGATCAGTATGTTATAAATGCTAAAAAAACTAACATTGCTGTGCCTACTGTGTAAGGTGATATATTGTGATATATTTGCTTATAATAAAACTGGTGCATCATAAAAAAGTGGAATAATAAAAGAGTTAAAACTTCTGTTTTTGTTTTCCAGCATCACAACAACCCAAACATGTTAAACTGATGGAGTGCATTTGAATAAAGTACATGAAGCTAAGATTAAGCTTTGGAGTCACAGAGACGCTAATGTGGCTTCAATTGGATTTTTATTGGCCAAGAAACAAAATCTGAAGGTTTTAACAAGACAACAAACCCGAACACGTGCAAAAAAACCTTCAAGAATAAAATCATAATAAGCTCGCATGGCCTAACAAAAGCAAATCATGTTTATAAAAACATTTTGATCTGAGGCATGTACAGCCACAGCACACCCGCCCCGGGCCCGTCAGTACCGAGCTTTTATTTTCGTCATAATTACCGAGACTCTTCATTAGCAGCCGCCGCTTGTTCTGACTCTCACTGGATCCCAGTCAAATCAGAATTGGCAGCTTTACACCTGACAGACAGAATAATGGAGCCGACGACAGATTTATTTCTCAAACTGTGCTAAAAGACATGAAACCCCAGAACGGCCCCCGTGCTTGAGGTGTTTATCAGGGGCCCGGTGAGGCCCGGTGAGGACTGGTGCATGAGGTGTTTATCAGGGGCCCGGTGAGGCCCGGTGAGGACTGGTGCATGAGGTGTTTATCAGGGGCCCGGTGAGGCCCGGTGGGGACTGGTGCATGAGGTGTTTATCAGGGGCCCGGTGAGGCCCGGTGGGGACTGGTGCATGAGGTGTTTATCAGGGGCCCGGTAAGGCCCGGTGGGGACTGGTGCATGAGGTGTTTATCAGGGGCCCGGTGAGGCCTGGTGAGGACCGGTGCATGAAGTGTTTATCAGGGGCCCGGTGAGGCCCGGTGGGACCCGGTGCAGACGGACCTGGTGGAGGTGAATCTGGAGATTAAAATGATTTTCATGATGTAAACGTCCCGAGGTGAAAACGTTCAGCTGAGTTTTAAACGACGAGTTTCAGCTTAGCGCCGCTCATTACAGGAGCCAGGAGAGAGGGGTGAATGGTGCCAAAATAGGAGGAGAAACGGTGTGAGAATCAAAACTTGTCTTCTTCTTGTGGCTTCGTGCCACCAACATGATGGAGAGGAGGTGGAAGCGGGTACGTCTCAGCCTTGCAGTGACAGCAGTTTATTTAGGGTGTAAATGTCAGTTGATTTTGTTGCTACTTCTTGTCGTTACTCAGATGGTTCTGTTCCTCCCTCCTCCTCCCCCCGAGCGTCGCTCACCCTGTTCTGCTCAGTTTTTGGGTTCAGGTGCTGGTTTATTAGGTGAACCGACCGTACAGGTAAAGTTTATAGAAACAATTTCAGGTAAACATGTAAGAAGAAACAAGTGTGTAATAAAATCTGAGTTATGAGACGAGAAACGATCTGCTCAGGAGAACCATGATCGAAATCTGCAAACCCAGCAAACCCAGTCGTGCTGATCTGTGTCCAGTCTGCCCAGTTCATCAGGTGTCGTCTGTAATGTTGCTATGAACTGCAGTTCCTTCTCACAACTGTAAAGTATGGTGAAAAAGGCATCAGCGATTAGGGCAGGACAGCTTGATTGTGTATGTGTTTGAGTGTGTGTGTGTTTGAGTGTGTGTGTGAGTGTGTGTGTGTTTGAGTATGGGTTTGTGTGTGCATCTATATGTGTATGGTGTGTGAGAGAGTGTGTGTATAAGTGTGTGTGTGTGTGTGGTTTGTGTGTGTGTGTGTGTGGTGTGTATAAGTGTGTATGTGTGTTGTGTGTGTGTATGTGTGTGTGTGTATAAGTGTGTGAGTGTGTGTGTGTGTGTGTGGTTTGAGTGTGTGTGTGTGTGGTGTGTGTGTGTGTGTGTGTGTGTGTTGGAGATAATAAATGTTGGGAGGTTACAGCTTTATCACCTCGTGTTATCGTAGTTTCTGCAGACGAAGCTGTAAAACGTCTCCTGCAGTCACGCTACACACAGCAGATAATTTTTCTGTCTTTATTGGGTCTCTGATTTAAAAGAAAAAACAATAATTAATAATCTGATTCATTTTCCTCGTGGTTTTTATCTTACTAAAACTTTAATCTTACTGGAGGTAAAAAATCTCACTTTATTTTTGTTGTGATAGAAACTTTGTACTGAACTGAATCTATAAAAAGGAGGAAACTCATAAAATCCTCGAAACCTTTAAAAACACTCACACACGTTATTTTTCTGTAAAACTGTGGACGTGTTAATATGTTATCATGTTCATAATGAGCTGTAACGTTTCTACAAATGAGAAATATTCTCAATATTTCCTCTCTGGAGCTTTTTATCACCCAAAGGAAAGAACATTTCCAAAACAATGTAAACACGGAGCAAAACTGCAGCGTGGAAAATAAAAACCTGACGTTTATTTATCACGTCTACATGCTCATATTTACACTCAAAGAGCAGAACGACATATTATTATCAGTTTAATTAATTTAATTTCACCCTTAATAATCTGATCCCACAGCCAGAAACAAAACAGGGGAAGCGGTTACGCCTCAGTCAGTCAGTCCTCAGTGAATAAAGCATTGTGCTGTCCAACAGTAACACCCCACACCTCCACCTCTTCCTACCCAAAAGCTAAGTAAGTGTTGGTGTGTGTGTGTGTGTGTGGGGGGGGTCCATTAAAGCTGTTAGTGCACATTTATGAAAACATAAACAGTCCTGCTGCTCGTTGCTCCCTTTAAAACGATGTGTGGTTCACGTAACGACTCATGCGGGGGTGAGACGGGTGTAAATGTAAACGTCTGACACTCGTCTAAAGAGTCTCTATAAAACTTTTGTGGGGGGCGGGTGCTTGGGGGGGCAGGTGCTTGGGGAGGGGGGTCATTACAGATGTCAAACTGAGGAAGATTTAGAGCCGACGATCCTGAACTTTTCTACATAAGCTGAACCACATCGAACCTCCACAGAGACGCCTGAGGACAGAGAAATCCGAACATTCAGGAACATCACAAGATGCTTTTAGGAATGTTGTAGAAATCGTGCTGGGAGAACATGGACCGTCAGTCCACACCAGCTCGAGTGCTGCGACACATCTCCAATTTAAAAGATGTAACATTTCACTCGAATTCTCACGTTAATAATGATGAGCAAAACCTCCTCTGAAGGATCCAGACTCAGATGAAACGTCGTGGTGAACAGAGGTGCTCAGTCACTGACTGGCTTTGTTATTTGCACACAGAAATTGGGCGCCACTGGTTGTTTTGATAACCACATACCCCCCACCCCCCACCAACACACACTCACACACACATACACACCTCCCCTTCCTCCTCCAGCTTCCCCTTTGACCCTCTGCTGACCAAACAAACACGGTCTGCACGCAAGGCCGGTCAGAAATCAATAATTAACCCGGTCTGAACACGGTCGTTCCTGGCATCGTTTCGGCCGCTGGGCTGCCACAGGAAGGTGGAGGGTGAGGAGGGCGCGGGCACGGCCGGACCGGGCACTGGAGGAAAGGTAACTTTTCTACATAAGCTGAACCAAGCAGTGCAGCAGTGCAGCGGGTACCGAACAGAGGTGGGTGCAGCATTAAACGAGTGACTCATTTAAGTGACGAACGCACGAATCCTCTGAGCAGCTACAGTACCACCAGGTCTCCTTCTTTATCTTAATTTAATTCTATTTTATTTAGTTTTAGGTATCTTGTGTCTAATAATAAAAATAGCTGGATAGCGTTCACAGAGAAATCAGACGTGATGATCCGACCTCACAGGTACAGTGTAAACGTGAAACACATCTGTAGGAAACACAGACGTTTCTCACCACCTTTCATTTCTCATTATTGATTATGATTGAATATTGCTGGTGACTTTCTGAGCCTCGAAACTCTCATACTCTCTCGCACTTTTACTCTCTCTCTCTCTTACTTTTACTCTCTCTCTCTCTCTCAGTGTAGACTCAGCACTCGCGCCCTGGTGTTTGGCACCATGATGAATGATACTAATAGATTCTGCACGCAACCATTGTTCAGTCTGAGACTCTCACAGGGACCAACACTAATAACCAAAACACACCAGTCACCATCACAGCAAAGATTCATTCATTTGATTCACTGGAGCTTCAAGCTAGGAAACACCCTGGACAGGTTACCAGTCCATCACAGGACACACACACACACACACACACTCACACGGCTACTGACTGCACGTCTTCAGACTGTGGAGGAATCCGGAGCTGGACGTTATACTAATACTATGTGTGTGTCTGTTGGGGGGGGGGGGGGGGGTATGGGGTATGGGTTTACACTTTTCAAAATAAGTATATAAAAAAAGATGTCGGCGTGTATTAGCGCTGATGAGATGGAGGGACATTCTGATTAAAGAAACCGCCACAGACAGTCTGCTTGTCTCTGCCCCCTGCTGGCCATTAGTGGCAGGGCAGATAGGCATGATTCTGTGATCTGAGACTCCTGCCCAGCTATTTCCAGGTGGACCTTTACCAAATTTTGAATTAATTTAGCATTTTTGCTGAAAATTACATTAATTTTTTTTGTTTTTAGAAAATTCTTAAAATTAAATAACTTTAAATAAATAAAAAAGCTTAAATTATTCAGACTCGTTGCTGTGGCCCTTGAAGTTGGGGTTGGGTTCATCCTGTTTGCTTTAAATATGTTTGAGTTGTGTTTAGAGTCCTGAAATTATCCTGCTGCAGTTTAAATCTATTCATACGATGGTTCGCTTGGAGTTTAGTAAAACAGAATATAAAGGACCCTGAACACTGAGAAATATCTTCAACCATACAGTGAAATGTGGTGGTGGTAGCATCACGCTATGGGAGTGTTTGTTTAAAAAAGGACAAGAAAACTGGTAAGAACTGAAGAGTGGTTAAGTTCAACCAAACAGAAGAAAATCTTTGAAGAGAATCTTCTCCAGAGTGCATGAATACAGCTTACATGTCAACAGGACGATGATCCAAAGCATAGAGCCAAAACAACACTGGAGGGGTTCAGGGTGAGTCTCTGTCCCTGTGTGAGCTCAGACTTCAATCCCATCAAACACCAGCCGGAGAGACCTGAAGGCGGCGGTTTACAGATTCTGCTCATCAAATCTAATGGAGCTCAAGAGGATCTGTCATGAAGAGTGTTATAAACTGCCACAATCCAGATCTGTGAAGCATGTAGAGACGAACCCGGGACGACCTGCAGCTGTAACTGCAGCCACAGAGGCTGAAGGGTCTAAATACTTATGAGAATAAAAGATATTAGTTTTTAGTTTTTGATGAATTTTTAATAAATTTTTACTTTGTCATTCTGTGTGAATAATATTTATGTGAATAAAAGATATCCGTTTTTAGTTAATTTTTAATAGGTTTGCACTTTTATGTGTGATTAATATTTATTCTCCTCATCACTAAAAGATTTGGACACAGTTTTTTTTTTTTTACTGATATTCAGGTAAAAGTCACAACAATAAAAAACTCAGTGGAGGAAACGAGACGGATTTAAACTCCACCTCAGTATTTGTTCACAACTTTTGAGGCACTGCAGCTCAACCCACTTATTGTCCTCATAACACGCATGTTAGCGTGCTTAGCATCGGCACACGCTGTCAGGCGAGCTCACACACACACACGCACACACACCCAAACTCTGTAATACACACACACGCACACACTCAATCTTCATGTGAGCTGTCGTCTCTTCACGGGTGACGTTTAAAGTGCTCGTTCACTCCTCAGCGCTCGCTTCAGATCAGGACGTCTGTACCTGACATTATAAAAACATTCCACTCAGATCAGCTGTGATTGATCTCTGGGTTCCTTCCTGCTTCTCAGTGCTGTGTGTGTGTGTGTGTGTGTGTGTGAGGAACTTTATTTAAACTTATGGTAGATAAATGTTTATGTCAGAGCCTCGCTGGTCACATCTCGTATAAATAAAAATAACAGCGTGGGAACTCGATCATTTTATTTTGTTCAAGAATCACAGATCTGCTCTCAGGGATCAATATAAGAGAAGAGATCAGATTTCTTGTTTCTGTACAAGTACAGTGAGATGTAGTTTGAAGCCTGTAGAGGCTAAGTAAAAGTGGAGAGATTTAAAAAAATAAAACTAAAGTGTCCATTAGAATAATGAGGTGTTTGGTGCTGGGAGCAGTGCTGTAGAGATACTGCACAGAAAACATTTATATATTACACTAAGTGTGTGTGTGTGTGTGTGTGTGTGTACAGTCACAGTTAAGACGTTATTACACTTTATATTCACAGGAGGTTGAATATACAGTCAAGGACTGTGGAATGTATTGCACATAGCATATATTATATCGTATATGTATATAGATGTAAATTACAGTATATGTTTATTATAGTATATGTATATTCAGTTATTCATGTATGAGAAATATTAGCTCAGCTTTACATAACCTGATGCTCCAAATTTTAACCCCAGTATTTTTATCCTTCTGTATCTCGTTCTCATGAGTCGTACATTATTTTATGTATGGTCACCAGCAGTTTATATATTTACCCCGGCTAAAATTCCCCCGAAACACAAGGTGACTGCGGGGGCTCCGGGTGGTGCAGCAGTCTAATATACTGACCCCTCTGCCCGTCTCTGTATTTCACCACTCTGAGAATAAAGGATCTCATCAGTGCAGTAGGGAACTGAGACTCTTAAACCTCGCCTCTCTAACCCCCCCCCCCCCCCCCCACCCCCACCCCCATCCCAAAACAACACCCACCCTGGTTTACCGTGCCCCCTCCTACAGTAACATTACAAACAGCACAGAGAGGGTTCTCACTTCAACAAGTCATCACATCATGTTAAATATTCTCCTCCTCATCCGACTGGAGTGTCTGTTCAGTACAGAGAGGATTTGAGAGGTCAGGCACTAATGTTGGATAAAAAGACTCACAGTCAGTGTTCCAAGTCATCCTAGAGGTGTGTGGTGGGGTTGCACTTCGAGGTTCTGTTCAGGTCACAGGTTCCATCTCACCAAACTTACATTTAATAATAATAATAATAATAATAATAATAATAATAACAATAAAAATAACAGCATTTATTTGACTCTTTTGTTCAAAGTGATTTACAATAATGAACAAACAGAAGTTTGAAGGGTCCTGCTCAGGGGCCCAACATTGGTATTTTTGGCAGTGCTTGGTCTAGAACTAGCCACCTTCCAATCAGTAGCCCTTTACCGCTGCCTCTGGAGAACCAAGTCTTCATTTACATTTACATTTTTGGCATTTAGCAGACGCTTTGATCCAAAGCGACTTACAGTTATGACTGAACACAATTTTGAGCAATTGAGGGTTAAGGGCCTTGCTCAGGGGCCCAACAGTGGCAACTTGGCGGTGGTGGGGCTTGAACCAGCAACCTTTTGATTACTAGTCCAGTACCTTAACCACTGAGCTATCACTGCCAAGTCTTCATGAACCTGGTTTATTTGTGCAGGTCGTTTATTTTATAAACCTGGTAACAGCGACTGTGACAGAACAACCTGAACTCTGTTATTATCAGAGGTGTCCACATACTTTTGTCTGTATAGTACATTTCACTCCTGTAAAGTTCTAGTAAGGGTTCATCAGTGTATATAAAAGCCCTTGGATGTGCCCGCGTCCCTCTGTAAGTCTACGTTTGACCCTGTTAAGATTCTATATGTGCTTTACATACTACAAACAATCAATTACACAAACATGAACAGTTATGATCACATGACTTCATTCACACTGACACTGCTTCTCCTGGTCCTGCAGGACCCTCTGAGCCGGTTTCATGAGAGCCGATCTCACACCTGAACACACCTGAGTAATTACAGGTGAGCGGCGGGAGGCTGCGGCCGGGTACCGCGCAGCTGCAGCCCACATCAGGAACTTCCTGTCGCGGATGGCGTGCAGGTAGCTCGTTTTCTCATGCCACACTTCAAACATCAGACTTCAAACTCTGCTTCTCGCGCTCAGTTCAGGGCGGTGGCACGCCACAAACATCAAACACACACACACTCACACACACACACACACACACACACACACACAGTGACAAACAGAGGAACCATCCTGCATGCAAACAACACCAAATCACACACACACACACACAATCATCATACCAATCATCTTACAGAAGGCTTTGCATGCCATGGGTACACACACACACGCCAACGAGGCCTTCCACCAACACACATGCAGTATCAATATACTTCAGAAGTGCGTGTGTGTTTGTGTGTGTATTAAACAGATCTGGGTTTTTCAGATTTACAGCTGTATATTTTTGGGACGTTGTACAGTATGTACCGCTTTACCCATCGGAACATCTAAACAAGCTTCATTCATTTAATTTATTATTTTTATTATTATTATTATTATTATGAATACCATGCAAGACGCTGAGAGTTAAGGGCCTTGCTCAAGGGCCCAACAGTGGCAACATGGCAGTGGTGGGGTTTTAACCAGCAACCCTCTGATTACTAGTCCAGCACTTTAGCTGCTGAGCTACCAAAACTTTTTTTGAAATTTGAATAGAAACTTAATTTCCAATTTAATAAATAAAGAAAGAAGTTTTATCTTAATAATCGAAATATTTTCCCTTCAGCGCTGAGGAGGTGTCGGGCGCTCCCTCGTTATTCAGTCAGATCATCACTCAGAATTAAGGCCCCTCAGTTGGAGAATTTTAAGGGAGCTAAGAATTTAGTCATTATATATAAATATATAGAGCCAGTCATGCCAACCTACTGCCCACTACTGCTGCACCACCTGAGCTCCCTGACATTAATCAAGACTTATAACAACAGTGGGTATGAATACTTTCACACACACACACACACACACACACACACACACACACACACACACACACACACACACACATACACACACGTTTGTATGCTCACATTCACACGACACGAGTTACAGAATCTCAAACACAAGCTTTACAAGCGGCGCTGAGTAATCGGTGACACCACCCAACCCAACTCACCTACACACACACACACACACACACTCACACATACTCACACTCTCTCTCTCTCTCTCTCTCTCTCACACACACACACACACACACTCACACATACTCACACTCTCTCTCTCTCTCTCTCTCTCTCTCTCTCACACACACACACACACACAGACACACACAGTCTGGCCTCCATCACTTCATGTTTGTGTTGTGCACCGGGCTGCAGTTTGTGGATCATCAGAGTTTATTTAAATGTTTTTGTTCCTCTATAATTCTGAAAGTTTTGTTTAATCTGGACCGAGTTCATAGTTTATAATTAATCATTTATAGTTTAATGTTTATTATTTATAGTTTATAATTCATTAATGTTTTATCATGCTTTATTAATCTGAAATCTTTCATCAGCAATGTCACATCATGCCAGCTCACACGCACAGGTGCCTGGCACGCCATGCTGCCACATTCCAGCTCCAGTAATCAGCGGTGTGAACGATTCCCTGTAATAATAATATTTAATAATAATAATAATCATAATCTGTTAAATATTTATTCTATTTTATATTCTCTATTATTATTTACAGTCAGGAAAAACTCGTCCCGAATCGATTTTACTATTTAATCACTTACAGTCTTTATTTCCACTACAGAGCTGCACAGAACAGCATTAAACTTTATACTTATAAACATCAGTACAGGACAGGGGGAGGAAACCGGAGCACCCAGAGGAAAACCATGCCGACTCAGGGAGAACATGCAAACTTCACACAGAAAGAACCCAGGCACCTAGTCCAACGGCAGTGGGAGCTCAGTGGTTAAGGTACTGGACTACTTATCAGAAGGTTGCTGGTTGAAGCCCCACCACCACCAAGTTGCCACTGTTGTGCCCATGAGCAAGGCCCTTAACCCTCAATTGCTTAAATTGTAGTCAGTCACAATTGTAAATTGTTTGAATTAAAGCTTCTACTAAAAGCTGCAAATGGCAGTTGGACTCAAACACAGAACCTTCCTGCTGTGAGGTGCCGCCCCCAAATGTTTTTGATGTTGTTGTGTTATCAGGACGTTTCTCTCTGAGCGATGGCAGGGAGGGGACGAGAGGAACCAGCGATCAGTAGAGAAGAATGGCAGGATGACCTGACAGCAGCAGGAACAGCAGCATCCTCGTCACCTGACGTGATGTATTAGGAGGTGTGTCCTCATACTTTTGGATTGTGTAGATGATGTTATACAGTGTGAGTTATACATGGATCTGGTTTGGTGGTGTTTCTTATTTTACTCATTTTATTATTATATTTTGAGGGGGGTGTAGATTTGTTGTTCAGTTTATTTCTGTAATTTAATGTTGAAAATATAAACCTGCTGGATGTAACATGTCAACAATTTTATTAGTCCACACTTGCTCACACTGAATTAAAGAAGAAAATAAACTGTAATAATGTGAAGCACTAAACGAGCAGTTCAGGTAATTAAAAGATAAACGAAGCTGTAGTAAAAGTGAATGATTCTCCAGTAAACATCACCTTATGTGCCCTCGTTACAGGAGCTGCGAGTCTCATCACGTCGTCTTTTCATTCTCATGTCGTTTCTGGCAGCGTTCAGCGGCCAGGTGAAAATTAATCAAACACTTTTACTGCGGTGACAGTTTCTTGGAGCAAAATTCCCCCAAAATAAAGTGATGTGAGCGCAGCGCTGCTACAAGTCACCGCTTGTGTTCCAGCTAAACTGGGTCCAAATCGTGAGGGGTACGTCATGTTTCCCCTTCAATGTAAACATCATCATGGGGTGTACCCCCCCC